>NC_134354.1:93041891-93341891 GCF_048569485.1 Anomaloglossus baeobatrachus | reverse complement strand
CTAGTGGTTCGTGTCCTCGCACACTAGTGGAGCGAACGCAGGTAGGAGCTTTGTGCGGCTTACGCTGCTGTTCGTCTCTTTTGCACCACTAGAAGAGCGGACCTAGGTAGGTGCCATTTCGCACACATTGCCTTTGTCTCTGTGATTATTAACAGAGATCATTCCACACACCCTCCAAGTAAGGGAGGAATTGCTTTACTTACTTATTATATCCTTCTGTGAGTTAACAGAGGTATTGCACTCTGCCATAGTCTGCAGCAAAGTCTTTGCACGGTGGACCCTGACTGTCTGATACTCCTTTCAGTTATTATCAGACAGCCCCCCGTAACATTAGGACTGAGCCAAGGGTCTGGCAGTTATGGCAGAATATCAGCAGTTACACCGTTACATACAAGTACTTGAGTCACGGCTCAAGAGTATAGAGGATAAACCTCAGACCATGGTGACATCTGCACATGATCCTCGACTTGCTCTGCCAAACAGATATTCTGGCGATGCCAGATCATGTCGTGGTTTCATTAGTCAGTGTCAGATACACCTAGAGGTCAACTCTTCTCGCTTCTCTACGGAGAGGTCCAGAGTAGGCTTTATCATCTCCTTACTTCAGGACAAAGCCTTAGAATGGGCGACTCCCCTATGGGAGCGCTTTGATGTGGTTACTCTGAGACATCAAGACTTTCTTGATGCTCTTAAGGCTGTATTCATGGGTCCGCAGGTTACCCATGATGCGGCCCTGAGACTGTTAGATCTATCTCAGGGTTCGTTATCCACTAGTTCTTATGCCATTGCTTTTAGAACTCTGGTGGCAGAACTAGATTGGCCAGAGAAGGTGTTGATTCCTATCTTCTGGAGAGGGTTGGCAGGCTATGTCAAGGATGCCCTTGCTACTCGTGAGGTCCCTGCTTCTCTGGAGGACTTGATCACAGTAGCAACGAGGATCGATGTACGCCATAAGGAACGTAGACTCGAGGTCTCTTCCTCACGCCCTAAGCATCGGGCTATTCCAGTTGTTGAGGGTCCACTACCATCTTCCTCAGCATCTGAAACATCTCCCACTCCTATGGAGTTAGGTCATACGTCCTCCAGACTACGCAAGTCTGGTCCTCCTATATGTTACGTATGTCGTCAGGCTGGGCACTATGCCAACAAGTGTCCTAGTCGTCAGGGAAACTCCCTGGCCTAGTAACCATTAGAGGGGGGTTACTAGAGACATCTTCTGCACCCTCTAAGTGTTGTATCCCAGGTCAGCTCTCGTTATCTGAGAATACATGGCCTATTATGGCTTTTGTGGATTCCGGAGCTGACGGGATTTTTGTGTCCTCAGGATTTGTAAAGGGACACAATATTCCCTCTATCATGTTAGAGGCGCCTATTCCTGTCCGTGTTGTTAATGGAACTATGTTGTCTGACTCCATTACATTGAGGACAGTTCCCTTGCGCCTTTCCCTGTCTCAGGGTCACATAGAGGAGATTTCTTTTCTTGTTTTGCCTGAGGGTATAGACGACGTCCTTCTGGGTCTTCCATGGCTTCGGACTCATGCTCCTCACATTGACTGGGAGTCTGACAGCATTATTAGTTGGGGTTCGAAATGTCAGTCCCGATGTCTTCCCTTACCACCTAAGGTCGTTGCGGTTGCATCAACTGATCTCTCTCCCATAGCTACACCCTATTTGGATTTCGCTGACGTGTTCTCCAAACAGGGTGCTGAGGTTCTTCCACCCCATAGGCCGTATGACTGTGCCATAGACCTTATCCCAGGTTCGGTTCCACCTAAAGGCAGGGTTTACCCCCTGTCGATACCTGAGTCGGAGGCCATGTCGACCTATATAAGAGAGAGTTTAGAGAAGGGGTTCATTCGTAAGTCTGTCTCTCCCGCGGGAGCTGGGTTTTTCTTTGTTCGGAAGAAAGAGGGTGATTTGCGTCCCTGCATAGATTACAGGGGTCTCAACGCAATCACAATAAAGAACAAATACCCATTACCTTTAATTTCGGAGCTCTTTGACAGACTGAGAGGAGCTCAAGTTTTTACGAAGTTGGATCTGCGGGGTGCGTATAACTTGGTACGAATTCGAAAGGGTGACGAATGGAAGACCGCTTTTAACACCCGAGACGGTCACTATGAATACCTCGTCATGCCTTTTGGGTTATGTAATGCACCCGCAGTATTTCAGGACTTCGTAAACGATGTTTTCAGGGATTTACTGTTATCCTCAGTAGTGGTGTATCTGGACGACATCCTGATTTTTTCTCCTGATCTGGAGACTCATCGTCAGGATGTCGTTCGTGTCCTTTCCCGTTTAAGGGAGCACTCATTGTTTGCTAAACTCGAGAAATGTGTATTCGAGCAGTCCTCATTGCCTTTTTTGGGTTACATTATCTCACAAGAGGGTCTGGCTATGGATCCTGCGAAGCTCTCTGCTGTCCTGCAATGGTCCGAACCTCATTCCTTGAAGGCGGTGCAACGCTTCTTAGGATTCATAAATTATTACAGGCAGTTCATACCCCATTTTTCTACTTTGGTGGCCTTGACTAAGAAAGGTGCTAATCCCAAAGCCTGGTCTACTGAGACATCTCAGGCTTTTGAGGCAGTAAAAAGACACTTTTCAACTGCTCCCATTCTTCAAAGACCCGATGAGAATAAGCCCTTCCTCTTAGAGGTTGATGCCTCTTCAGTGGGTGCTGGTGCGGTCTTGTATCAAAAGAACGGTGCAGGTAGAAAAAGGCCGTGTTTCTTCTTTGCTAAAACCTTTTCACCGGCAGAGAGAAACTATACCATTGGGGATAGGGAACTGCTCGCCTTGAGATTAGCCTTGGAGGAGTGGCGTCACTTGCTGGAAGGAGCGAAACATCCTTTCCAGGTCTATACAGACCATAAGAATCTGACGTACTTACAAACCGCTCAGCGTCTGAATCCTCGCCAAGCCCGCTGGTCCTTGTTTTTCTCCCGCTTTCACTTCTCCATCAACTATCTGTCTGGGAGTAAGAATAACAAGGCAGACGCCCTGTCTCGCTCTATGCTTTCTACCCAGGAAGAGATTGACGAACCTCGTCTTATCCTTCCCTCCAGGGTTTTTCATATGCTCTCCCCTGTGACGTTAGACCAAATCCCACCGGGCAAGACCTTTGTTCCGCCTGATCGACAGAATGATATACTGTCATGGGCCCACACCTCAAAGGTGGGTGGGCATTTTGGTATTAGGCGGACACGAGAGTTACTGGAGAGGTGGTATTGGTGGCCACACTTAGCCAGCCACGTCAAGAGATATGTCGGTTCCTGCTACTCGTGTGCTCGCAACCGTCCATTACGGCAGAGACCGGCTGGTCTCTTGCATCCTTTACCAGTGCCAGATAGACCATGGGAGGTGGTAGGCATGGACTTTGTGGGTGATCTTCCATGTTCACAGGGACATAGATTTGTGTGGGTCATTACGGACCATTTCTCCCGGATGGTTCATCTCGTACCGTTATCGAGAATCCCATCTTCCAGGGTACTAGCCAAACTATTCCTCAAGCATGTCTTTAGGCTTCACGGGATGCCAGATCGTATCATTTGTGATAGAGGCCCGCAATTTACTTCCCGTTTCTGGCGAGATCTTTGTAGCCTTCTGCAAATTGAGTTGAATCTCTCTTCGGCATACCATCCGGAGACTAATGGTTTGGTTGAACGTACCAATCAATCTATGATTATATACCTTCGACACTTTGTTGCTGAGAACCACGATAACTGGTCCTCCCTCCTACCCTGGGCAGAATTTGCCCTTAACAATTCGCTGGCTGAGGCCACTGGGCAGACACCGTTCGTACTCAATAATGGGCAACACCCTAGGGTACCAGTACCGTTTCCCACTGCTGCACCTCCTCCTCTTGTGGCCGACTGGGCAACTAATGCCAGAGAGGTTTGGGATCGGACTCAAGAGTCGATCCAAGCAGCTAAGGACCGTATGAAGACGGTGTCCGATCGGTTTCGTCGCCCGGCTCCTGTCTTTTCTCCAGGGGACTTTGTGTGGCTCTCTGCAAAACACGTGAGACTTAGAGTGAGCTCTGTCAAATTTGCTCCTCGCTTCCTGGGTCCTTATGAGGTTCTTCGACAGGTAAATCCTGTAGTCTATCAATTGAAGTTACCTGTCCATCTTAGGATTCATGACAAATTCCATGTCTCACTGCTAAAGCCGGCTATTTTACCTCACGCTCGTGAAGTGCACTCTCCTGCCTCTGATTCCTCTCGCTCTAGCTATGAGGTACGAGCCATAGTTGGTTCTAAGATGGTTAGAGGGCGCAGGTTCTTCTTGATAGATTGGGAGGGCTATGGCCCGGAACATCGCTCTTGGGAGCCTGAGGAGGCTGTCCATGCTCCCGACTTAGTTGCCGATTACCTGCGTCGCCGGGAGGGGGGCCCTTGAGGGGGAGGTACTGTTACGGTTGCTGCGAGCACTGGAGACTATGTCCAGATTTCTTGCTACTGCACATGTGCGAGCGCTGGAGACTAAGTCCAGATTTCTTGCTACTGCACATGTGCGAGCGCTGGAGACTAAGTCCAGATTTCTTGCTACTGCACATGTGCGAGCGCCGGAGACTAAGTCCAATCTTGGAGCCATTGCACATGTGCGGGTGACATCATCGCTGACACGAGGTCACATGTCTCTGACACCTTCTATGCCGATTGGTCGCTGGTCATGTGCTTGTGACGTCTTGCTCGGTGATAGGCCAGCATGACGTCACTCCTGTCGTTCTGGCAGTGGATTGGCTCTGGTGTCCTCCATCTTGGATGAGGCACAGAGTCTATATAAGACCCTGACACACGCCGCATGGTGCTCAGTCCTCTTGGTTCATGCATATGAGTAGACGCTCTGTGCGCGTTCCTCTAGGCATTCCTCTGTCTATGCTAGGTGAGCGCTACCGGCAGGGTAGCGATCTTATACCTTACAGCTTCGGCTGCTGTCCGTATCCTTTTCTCTTAGGGGAGCGGACATAGGCAGGTGCCTGAGGCACATGGTCTGGCTGGGCCTTGTGATTCTACTCGTAGGTGGACGTTGCCGCTAGGGTAACGTTCCTTATACTGCGTCTGGCAGTTGTTCGTATCCTCGCACACTAGGGGAGCGAACAGAGGTAGGAGCTTTGTGCGGCTTACGCTGCTGTTCGTCTCTTTTGCACCACTAGAAGAGCGGACCTAGGCAGGTGCCATATCTAGTGGTTCGTGTCCTCGCACACTAGTGGAGCGAACGCAGGTAGGAGCTTTGTGCGGCTTACGCTGCTGTTCGTCTCTTTTGCACCACTAGAAGAGCGGACCTAGGTAGGTGCCATTTCGCACACATTGCCTTTGTCTCTGTGATTATTAACAGAGATCATTCCACACACCCTCCAAGTAAGGGAGGAATTGCTTTACTTACTTATTATATCCTTCTGTGAGTTAACAGAGGTATTGCACTCTGCCATAGTCTGCAGCAAAGTCTTTGCACGGTGGACCCTGACTGTCTGATACTCCTTTCAGTTATTATCAGACAGCCCCCCGTAACAAACACTCTCCAGATTGTAGGCATATAAAAATCTGAATCTACCATAAAGAAAAGACTGCATGACAGAAAATACAGAGGGTTCACTGCACAGTGCAGCCACTCATAAGCTTCTAGAATAAGAAGGTTAGATTGGTCTTTGCTAAAAAAAAACAAAACCTTAAAAAAACAGTACAGTCCTGGAAGAACATTCTTTGGACAGATGTAACCAAGATAAACCTCTACCAGAATGATGGAAAGAAAAAAGTATGGTGAAGGCATGGTACAGGTCATGATCCAAAGCATACCTCATTATCTGTAACACTCGGCGGAGGCAGTGTGATGGCCAGGCATGCATGGCTGCCAGTAGCACTGGATCCTTAGTGTTTATTGATGATGTGACACAGGACAGAATCAGCCGGAAGAATTCTGGGGTTTTCAGAGACGTATTGTGCGCTCAAATCCAGCCAAATGCAGCCAAACTGATTGGTCTCCATTTCATAATACAGATGGACAATAACCCAAAACATAAAGCCAAATTAACGCAGGAGTCATCACCTGATCTCAACCCCATAGTGCCGCATTTCATTTGTTAAAGACTAAACTTTACATAGGCCTGCAACACACATCCGTGTTTCCAGTACGTGTTTGGTACATTTTTGCACGTACCGGAGACACGGAGACACGGACACAAATGTTACTCTATGGTAGATGGTACACACACGTAAAATCACACGGAACGTGTGTCCGTGTGGTAAGTACGTGTGTACGTTTTTCTACACGGACGACATGTCCGTTTTTTGCTGGCAGCATGCAGGCACAGATCCGCTATAGTCTATGGGTCCGTGCCTGCACACAGAGTATGTCCGTATTCAGCACGTTTCGTCCGTGTGCGTTTTTAAATGAGCGATCTATTTTTTTTTTTATTTTTATTATTAAAGTCAGTCTACTTACCTTATTTTCTGCTGTTCTCAGTCATACTTACATTGGCGCTCGGTCTTTTTCTTCCCCCGGCTCCTACTTACCAATCCCCGATCACCAGCGTGGCGAGGAACAGCTGTGCAGAGAATACGCGGCAACAATTACTTTGAAAATGCCGGCCGCTCATTAACCAATCTCGTATTCCCTGCTTTCCATGCACACAGGTGCCTGTGATTGGTTGCAGTCAGACACGCCCCCACGCTGAGTGATAGCTGTCTCACTGCACCCAATCACAGCAGCCGGTGAGCGTGTCTATACTATGCAGTAAAATAAATAAATAATTAAAAAAAACGGCTTGCTGTTCCCCCCCCCATTTTAATACCAGCCAGATAAAGCCATACGGCTGAAGGCTGGTATTTTCAGGATGGGGAGCCCCACGTTATGGGGAGCCCCCCAGCCTAACAATATCAGTCAGCAGCCACCCACAATTGCCGCATACATTATATGCGACAGTTCTGGGACTGTACCCGGCTCTTCCCGATTTGCCCTGGTGCGTTGTCAATTGGGGTAATAAGGAGTTAATGGCAGCCCATAGCTGCCATTAAATCCTAGATTAATCATGTCCGGCGTCTCCCCGAGATACTTTCCATGATTAATCTGTAAGTTACAGTAAATAAACACACACACACCTGAAAAATCCTTTATTTGCAATAAAAAGCACTAACAAATACCCTCGTTCACCACTTTATTAAGCCCGAAAAACCCCTCCATGTCCAGCGTAATCCACGGAGGTCCAGCATCGCATCCAGCTCTGCTACATGAAGGTGTCAGGAGCTGCAGCAGACACCGCCACTCCTGTCAGCTCCACAAAGCTACTGAAGAGAGCTGCGCGATCTGCTCAGCTGTCACTAAGGTAATTCGTGGCCACCGCTGGATCCTCCAACTGTGACAGCAAGACGCCCGAGTGACAGCGATGTCACAGGCGACTTGGTGTCACAGTTGGAGGATACCTTACCTTACCCTTACCTGGGCATATGGTGTGTATGACATGGTCAGATACATCCGGTTTACTTTATGATAGAGGGACTCTGAAACTCACAAAGCCTATGCGGACTATGCAAGAACTTCCAAAAAGAGAAGGAAAGAGGGCCTCTGATACACCCTGAATTAGACATAAAAGTGGGTAGTGGGACTGCTACACTCACAAAGACTATGCACTAAGTGCAAGGGCTGCCAAAAATTAGAAGGAGGGACTGTAATATACCCAGTAAGAGATGTAGAGGAGAGACTGTGATTCAATTCTGATGCAATTTTACAAAGAATATGACTTCCGAAACTTCCAAAGACTTTGTACTCAGTGCAAGACCTAGCTAGAATTCACAGGACGGATTGTAATACACACAGCAAGAGATAGAGAGGAGGCCTCTGACTACATTTTGTGTCAATTGTAAAAAGATTCAGACTCCTACCTTTGTACAGCCTATGCACTCAGTAGAAGAACTATCTAGAATCCCAAGGAGGGATTATACATGCAGCAAGACATCAAGAGACGGAGAGGAGAGACTCTGATTAAATTCTAGGACAATTTAAAAAAAAAAAATCATCTGCCATCCAACCGACAACCTGTTAGCACTGTTTGGACTTCAGGAGTGTTGTCCCCCCCCCCCCCCCCGCAAAGTGGGACAGTAAGGTAGGTCTGGTGGCTGATCCTTTTCGTTGTAGTCACGCAGCAGGCACAGTTTCTCCTACCTCCATGCGTGCACCATCAGTAGCACGTCCTCATCCCCATCCGTTAATGGGGATGACCCCATGCGGCTAACAACTGTATTAATCAGTAATAGTTATTTGGAATAGATGGCCATATTTGCAGAGTCTGTGTGGTTCAAGAACAACAGAAAACTGCCACAAATGTCTATGTTTGTAATTTATACCCTGTAATGTATTTATCTAGGGAGCAGTGAGCAGTTTGATAGCCCCATTGTTTATGTAGTTGTTGGAACACAAATTTGAAAAATTACAATTTGCATTTTTTTCACTCATTTTTATTATTTTTTTTGTACATTCTAAGAAACACACTTACAATTTTTTTACACTAGTTTTTCAATGTAATTACCAGTCCAGCGAGTCACACGTAAGGGCCAGGTCCCAACCGACTCGATGTGCGTTTCGCAAGAAAAGCTTTGTCCAGGAGCATATTTTACCTTATTTACCACATGCGCACTTTTGCGAGCGTAACATCTTCCTGGGGTCATCTACAACCACAGATAAGATGAGGCTCACAGAGCCTCTTCCTCCATTTTCTGTACTTTCCTGTTGGCCCTTCTGCTTTAAAATGAGAGTTGTAATTATTTGCAGTTCTGATGTCATCCAGTTATAGCTCAGGCAAGATCACAGCTTCATCTATGATCCATCATGTCACTCCCTTGTAACCCTTATTTCAATGGCCAAATTAAATGTGTGACGCACCTGCAGCTATCGAACCACTCTGATCCAGGGTTGCTGTGGCTCGACATTCTCCGGACCCGGGGGCTTGCGGCCTCTGAAATGTAAAGGGGGGGTATTTACAGGGGGTAGGAGTTCGTGATGCCACCCGTGGTTCCCAGTAAGAGGAGTTCAGCAGCTGGGAGTACCCGGGTAAGATGGAGTGAGGCGGCCAGATGACGTTCCTTCTACGGGTAGGGAAGGTCCCTGGACTCGGGATGATAAGGTGTAGGGGAGCGTGATGCAGGTTGGACGCAGGGAAGGGCAGCATACTCCCTCAGGCCGTGTTGGTGTTGATGCGACTCTAAAGCAGACTCTGACACAGGAGTAAACCAAGTCTCTGGGTACCACTGACGCTTGAGGGGAGCATGTCCGGGACTCCGTTCCCGTTGGTATTGCTAATGGTCTGGAGCCTGCCTCAATGCACTGTCTTTTAGAAGTTCTAAGTGACCCCTCGGCCTGAAGCTGTCGGGGTCCCGCTTCCTATCTTTGGATAGAGGAGCTGTGCTCTCGATGACTGACACTTGGGATTTCAGTGGGCCGCATAAGCTGGAAAGCCCTATCCCCCTCGTTGTGTTGGTGCATTAGATCTCTGAGCTCTTGGGGAAAGTTCATAAAGAGTCTACACTCCACATATGTATTATCACGTTGCGTGAAGCTATCCTGTTTCAGTGTCCAAGCAGGCATTGGGGATTCTCAAACAAAAAAGTTATAGGAAATAAAGGAAAAAAAAAAAGCAACAAGGAAGTTAGAGCAAAAAGGGAACTGCAGGGAATTTTTAATTGACATATATTAGAAAAGTGATTAGATTGTTTGGTTTTTGACTGCCCTTTTAATTCCAGATCATTATACATTTTGTATTCAGAAAAGGGAGTCTCCTAATGGAATAATGCCAATAAACTGCGTTATAAGATTACTCAGGTTCTGATACTAAAGCGGGTGAAATAAGTATTGAACACGTCACCAATTTTCTAAATAAATATGTATCTAAAAACTCTGTCCTCCCTCCCCCTGGAAGTGCTCCGCATATGGCTGGCTTTATGTGGGTAGAGAGCCGAACTGCCCAATTATTGACTTCCATAACACTCTTTATTTGAGTTGAGCCCTTTCAGAGCATCTGACCTGATCGACTAAAGTAACTACTGTAGAACCTGAGTATTTTAGTGCTCGCCCATCATTTCTGATGGCTTATAAAAACTTGTCTAATTACCAAGGTGCCACACAAGAAACATATCATGATAGGTAAAACCAGTAAGCTGTTCAAGACCTTCACAACCTTATTGTTGCAAAACATACTGACGGCATTGGTTACAGAAGAATTTCTAAACTACTGAAGATTACAGTCAGCACTGTTGGGGCCATAATCTTGAAGTGGAAGGAACATCATTTCACTATAACCCAGCCATGACCCGGTGCTCCACACAAGATTTCAGATAGAGGAGTGAAAAGAATTATCAGAAGAATTGTACAAGAGGCAAAGACCACCTGTGGAGAACTACAGAAAAACCTGGATTCAGCAGGTATAATTGTTTCAAAGAAAACAATAAGTAATGCACTCCTACTCCATGGTCTGTATGCACACTCACCACGCAAGACTCCATTGATGAAGAAAAATCATGTTCAAACCATCCAAGGGGGAAATGGTTGAGGAACTAAAGGTGGCTGGGAATTTAGGAGACAGTGATCATGTTGCTCTTGAATTTTGGATGACAAGAGGAGGAAGACCTGTGACGACTCAAATTTTAAGGTTGGACTTTATAAAGGCAGATTTTAATGGACTCAGGAAAAGGATAGGAAAGGTCCAATGACTGAGTGTTCTAAAGCAGTGTTCCCCAACTCCAGTCCTCAAGGCCCACTAACAGTGCATGTTTTCAGGATTTCCTCAGTATTTCACAGGTGATGGAATTATTGATTTGGAATATATTTTTTCTCGACACTTGTTCTTTATGATAGTGGTAAATTTATGTCGATATATTTTGAGTTTATTTGTGAAAATATCAGTATTTTGGCTGCATTTTTTTCCATTTTGTAATTTTTAAACTTTCAATTTTTATTTTCTTAAACCAGTTAGTCATGCTGTACAAAATAATTAATACATTTAATTTCCCATATGTCTATTTACATTTGTATCTTTTTTTCAAACGTCATTTTATTTTGTCAGGTTGTTGAAAGTGTTAAAATTTCAGCACCAATTTCTAATTTATTTATTTATTTTTATTAACCAGACCCATTTGTTTAGGGACCTATTCAAACTTAAATGGCCTTTGAGAGGCCTATGTATTGGAAACTCCCCAAATGTGATACAATTTTTAAAACCTGCACCCCTCAAATACCTCAAAACTGCTGTCAAGCAATGTTTTAACCCTCCTGGTGCTTCACAGGATTTAATACAAAGTGGAATAAAAAATAATTTTTTTTTACACTTTTACAAGACATAGCACATCAAAATAGACCCCAAAATTTATTACGCAGTTTCTTCTGAGGCTTCTGTTTGGATACACAGCCAGGCTCAGAAGGGAAGGAGCAATATTGGAATTTTGGAACACAAATTTGGTTGAAATAGATTGTGAGCACTATGTTGCATTTGCAAAGCCCCTAAGGTGCCCAAACAGCAGAAACCCCCCCCAAGTGACCCCATTATTAAAACTAGACTCATCAAGGATAGCATTTATGGGCATAGCGTGCATTTTGATCCACAGGCACTACACAGAATTTGTCAACATTAGGTCATGATATTGACATTTTTCCTTTTTTTCCACACAAATATTGCGTTAACTCTAAATTTCTTACTTTTGTAAGAGGTAATGTGATGCCCCTGGACTAGTCAGGGCGTGACAGGGTACTACACGCTCTTTACCCTTAGTGCAGGACTAAACCCCTCTTGGTTCTGGGTTCCCAACCTATAGTACTGCTTCCATCAGCATCTAAAATCACAATGACACTTCACATCACACCCTGTCAGACACTCCAGTGGGCTGCTGAGCTGGAATAGGGCCGCCCACCTAGGGATCACACAGACTAGTGGTAGGTGACAAGTCAGTCGGCTTGAGGGGAGCAAAGTGAGAGGAAGGGAAGTAATAGCTCTCTAAGGGAAAACTGGGGGTTTGAGCTCCCAGGGAAGTTGAGTGAAGGGTTGGGTTGCAGACGGTGGTCTGGGCCCAATTAACCTGCGGAGGATAGTGACTTTATGGACTGCCCCCACGAAGCTCAGAGATCAGGGGCACTAGCTCAATGAGGGGGATAGGGCTTTCCAAGAAATGCAGCCCACAGAAATCCCAAGTGTGAGCTCTTAAGAGCACAGCTCCACTGCCAATAGTAGGGAACGGGTTCCGGACAGCTTTATGCCTACGGGCCACCTGAACACTTCTAAATTTATTCACGGAGGCAGGCTCTGAACCATCAGGCAGTACTGTAGGGCTCGTATAACCGGACGAGCTCCCCCAAGAGGGCAGTGGCACCCAGAGACTTGGTTTACCTTGTTGTCAGAGTCTGCTTTTCATCACAGATGCTGTCTGAGTGAGTACATGGTCCTCCACTGCTACTACCAAGACCTGTGCTACCCTGCAGCCCAAAATCCCGAGTCTCTGAGCCTTCCCTACCCGTGGAGGGAAACGTCATCTGGCTGCCCCCATTTTATCTCCCCCGGGTACTTCCATCGGCAGCGGCGGTAGTCCCCATTACCACACACCACGGGTGGTGTCACGAACTATCTCTCCCCTGTAAATAGCCCTCCTTTTTTATTTGTAGTGGCCGCAAGCCCCCGGGTCCGGAGACCCTCGAGCCTCAGTGAGCCCCGGATCCGAGCGGTTCGAACGCTGCTGGGGCGGCACAGTAACACCAAAAATGGGGATTCACAATTTGTTACCCAGTTTCTAATGAACGCGGCAATACCCCACATGTAGTCAGAAAGTTCTGTTTGGACAAATGGGAGGGCTCGGAACGGAAAGAGCAATATTTGAATGTTGGAACACAAATTAGACTCTATTTGAAATAGATTGCCATATTTGCAGACCTGTGTGGTTGAAGAACAAGAGAAAACTCCCACAAACGTCATTTTTTGTAAATTCTATCCTCTAATGTCTTATCTAGGGAGGCAGTAAGCAGTTTTATTGCACCATTTTGTATGCAGTTGAAGCAACACAAATTTGAAAAATCACAATTTGCATTATTTTCTCTCATTTTTATGAATCTTTTTTGTGCGTTCTAAAAAAAACACTGAACATTTTTCACTAGTTTTTCAATGTTCAGAAATATAATTTGGTGTACTACTAAACAATTTTTTTCCAGGGATGCTAATTTTTCTGGGGGTAGTTTGGAGGGTTTATTTGGTGGTACCTATGTCGCGGGCGGAGGGGTTGGGAACGCCGCTCGCCTGGGAATCACTGGCACTCGGGTCCGGTGCTTCTGCTCCTCAGTGGCTCGAGTACGGGGCTGGACCCGGGGGCTCGATCAGCGCCTCCTCGCCCACGAGTGAAAAGGGGAGGTTTGGTGGTGGGATGTCGGTTGTGACGCCACCCACCGGGTTGTGGTGATGGTGGGCACCACCGCTGCTGGTGACAGGGGTTCCTGGGAGCGATGGCGGGGAGCAGCTGAGGTGTTGGCCCCTCCATGGGTAGGGGCTGTTGGTCCCGGGGCCCCGGTTGGGTTGGTGAGTAAGGGATAGGTGCAGGTGCCGATGCGGGGAGGCAGTGCGGATGCGGGGCAGTGGTGTAGCGCTGTGCCGGATGGCACTGGTGTACTCACTCAGGTAGTCAATGACAGAGTCTCTGGTAAACCAAACGGCTGGATGGACGGGGCCCGCAGTCGGCTGCGGTGTCTTCACTTTCCCCGGATGGGTCTTTCCCTGCACCTGTTTGTAAGTGTTTGACCACTATGGATTCACACAGGTGGTCCGCTCCCCGGCTTGTACGTGTCGGGAGAGCCCGTTTTGCCCGCAGGCGCTGGACCTTGGATCTCTGGCCATTGGCGTTGGCTCTTATCCGGACGGGTTGGGCTGTTACTTTCTGATGGGACTTGGGTGGGAATGAACCCCTGGGGTCCAGATCGCAATCAAAGAATTTGACCGTTACGGCGGCTTCCGAGCCTAGTCGGGGTCTGAGTACCCTGCCTTGGTGCTTAGCTTCAATCTGCTCCCCGGTTCGGTACCGGCGGGCCACCGCCCGACCCTGGTCCTACCGTTCCGCAGACTTCCACTAACGCCTGCAGACGGTCACCACCGTCTGCCGACCTTGCTGATGGTGCCTGGGCTCCGACCCAGACACACACAGTCTCCACTTCAACTCCTCAACTCCACTCAACTCCACTCAACTCAACTGACTGCTTTTCCCGCCTCCAGGCCTGTGAACTCCTCGGTGGGTGGGGCCAACCGCCTGGCTCCACCTCACCTGGTGTGGACATCAGAACCTGGAGGGAGGCAACAAGGGTTTTGTTTGACGGGTGTTCCTGACCAGGGGAGGGGTGTGTGTGTGTATGTGATGTTATTCCGTGACCCCTGGGGTCCAGGGCATCACACTTACCTTCATAAATGAGAAAGGTGCACATGTACCATGTTGTGCTCTAGTAAATTTTGTATAATTTGGCACCATATTTGTCACGCTTGGAGGGGATTAATTGGAATAAATAACAGACGGCCTTTGACGCTTATAAGGGATTTGTCAATGCAGTGGTCACCAACCTGTAACTCGGGAGCCACACGTGGCTTGCAGGCCTGTGATGTGTAGCTCATGACCGTCTTCCAGATTGGTGCATTAGAATCTGGTCTAGCAAACAGCTGTGAAGGGCAGGTCTCCAGATGGTGACTTTTGTGAGTTGCCCCAAAAAAGAAGAGCAGATCTAATTTGAGTATGGAACTTAGTGTGATTTCTTTTGAAAAGCTTTGGCTGTCATTATACGTGTAATGAGAGGCTCTGGGTGTCACTACAGTGAGGGGCAGAAGCTGAATGTGGCTTGCAAATCTCTCTCAGAGCTGAATGTGGCTCGTCTCAAGGTCTAGAAGGATGGTAACTAGAGTTGAGCGCGGTTCGCGGTTCGTGGTTCTCCAGTTCGCGGTTCGAGTGATTTGGGGGCTGTTCTAGATCGAACAAGAACTCGAAATTTTTGCTAAAGCTCGATAGTTCTAGTTACGTTCGAGAACGGTTCTAGCAGCAAAAAGCCAAGCTAATTCCTAGCTGGCTTTCCGCTGTAATAGTGTAAGTCACTCTGTGACTCCTACTATTATGAAATTTCAGCGTATAGTGTGCGGGAACAGCCCATTCAGATCACTGCTGCTGGGATAATGATGATCGCCATTTTTTTTTTTTTTCCTTGTCTTCCTTCCCTAAGCGCGCGCGTGTAGTGGGGCGGGCCAGCATGTCAGCCAATCCCAGACACACACACAGATAAATGGACTTTTAGCCAGAGAAGCAACGGCATGTGTGATAGGATGTCCATGTCACATGTCCCTGCATTATAAATACGGGCATCTGCCCGTCTGGACGCCATTATCTGCCTTCTGCGTCTGGGTGTCAGTCACCGCTGGCATAGCTCCTGTCTCCGATACTGCTGTGTACGCTCTACACACAGCGCTTTACAGAATTGGGATAGAAGTTTCTATTAGCCCTTGTAAGGGCTAATAACAGCAGGCTCAGAGCCATAGGTGACAATCAGGTCCGTGAAAACAGATTTTAACAGCTACAGAAGATAACAGCGTCTGTGTAGCTAAGGTCAGGGACTTCCTCGCTGCATTTCCCCATTAGGAGGGATAGAAAGTGAGGCTTCCTTTCCTCTACCCAGACCCACAACCCTGCCACTGTACCCTCCTGCCCTTTGCATACTCAAGCTCATTGTTACTAAGTCATTATACTAGCAAACACTGAGTAAACTTAGTGGCATCCTAAAAGTGGCTGTTGGACTTCCATTAGTGTCCCACTAGTGCAAATCTATTTGCAGCACCTCTGCATTGCACACTTAAACTCATTGTTACTAAGCCATTATACTAGCAAACACTGAGTAAACTTAGTGGCATCCTAAAAGTGGCTGTTGGACTTCCATTAGTTTCCCACTAGTGTAAATCTATTTGCAGCACCACTGCATTGCACACTCAAACTCATTGTTACTAAGCCATTATACTAGCAAACACTGAGTAAACTTAGTGGCATCCTAAAAGTAGCTGTTGGACTTCCATTAGTGTCCCACTGGTGCAAAGCTATTTGCAGCACCACTGCATTGCACACTCCTGCTCTGTTTTTAATAAGCTATAATAATAGCAAAAAATGCTAACAGTTAGTGGCATCCAAAAAGTGGCTGTTGTACTCCATTTGTGCCCCAATGGTGCCAAGCTATTTCTAACACCTCTGCATAACACCCTCCTGCACATTTTGCAACGCTATTTTTATAGCAAGCTCATGGAATTCTTTGCTGCATTTCACCATTAGGAGGGATAGAAAGTGAGGCTTGCTTTACTGTCCTGGTACACACAGAACACGGCCACTGTACCCACCTGCCCACTTTTGCCACGCTATTTAATTTGCCCAAGGAGCTGACACTTTTTCTGCCATCCTAAAATTGTCTGGAACATTAAGTTAGTGTTCCTTTGCTGCCAAGCAAGGTACAACACATTTGCGTTCTACACTCCTTTCCATTTGTGGAACACAATAATTAACTGAAGGTAGTCCAGCCAATCATTCACAAAGGTGCAGGCGTGGATATAATGTTGCCTTCATCCAATGGTGGTTCTCTCGATGTCTGACAGCTCAACAATACCATCTGTTTCCACTTAGAAAACAAGTCACGAACTGGCAATCACACTCCCGCTTACGGGTAAAGGGGTGGAAGTTCATCGTGAAAAAGCATGTGTGACTGCTGTCCCCACAGTCACAGAAGATGAAGAGCACGCAGATGCACTTGATGGAGCAGGCGGTGGTTGCACAGCCCCGCTAGGCCGCATTGTAGCACAGTGAAATTCCCTTTGCGACTTATGCTTCATTTTAAGTCTTGTATTTGGTGGGATCGACAGTATGCAGCAAAACCACGCAACATGAAAAGCACTGTTTGCAGTTGGGTTCATAAATGATTATTTCACTTTCCCAAAACAAACAATAAGAACCATGCATTAAATTGAAATAATAGAACAATCTAATCAGTGGCCTACTGCTTGCTAAGCCCTCTGCATAGCAGCAGTAATTGTGTGTTTGTGCGTGTGTGTGTGCGTGTGTGCGCGTGTGTGTGCGAAGACAACTAACTAGTGGCGCATCACAAGAGCTTCCCAGTTATCTACCTAAACATAGACAAAACACATCACCCACCCTGAATACCCTTGTTAGCTGAAGCCTCACAGATAAGGCAGATGATAACAGTGTGAATGCAAACCACACAGCTCTGCAACACAGTCATGTAAATATTGAAAAGCAACATTCAATGCAAACATGTGTCGCTGTCCCTCTATGATTTAAACTGTACGTGACAATTTGACAGTGCAGAGGCAGCAAGTATGATTGTCTATATAGTCGTCCTACCCAGAATAGATATGTGTTTTCATAATAAAACAAAGTTTTGCGTGCACGCATTACAGTCTGGACACAGCCTACCGTACCCGGGTAATGTGATGTCCAGTTGCCATAAATACAGACTTTACGCTCCTATCATGGTTAACAGTATAGACAGCACCGGAAGAATGTTGGTCCGTGGCACAGGATGCTGCTCACTGGCGTTACGGTACTCCTCACAAAACTCCAAAATGACTCCCCTCACAATTGAACGAAGTGTTTCCGCGGTTGCTCCTTCCTGTGTTCCGATTTACCCCAGCCGCAGCCTAACTCCAGTGTTTCGCCAACTGAGTATGCTCTGCCTGACTATGTCATTCCTGAGGCAAAGTCTTAATTTTGGGCTACAGCGCATGCTCGTTTGGACTGTGCCTGAGTCATTCTGCAACCTGCGGCTCAACACACTTACACAGGGCCCTGGTGCTTGACTCACTCTCGGGAGGCCACTAAAACTAACTGCACCCAACATCAGCCCCAGGTGTCCCCTTACACTGCAGTGGCGGTCCCCACTGACCGCAATACCGAGAGTGGCGTCACGAAAATACATATAAAGAAGCAATCAAAGTGTGACCAGACTCTTCCTCCACGTGGAGTCCCTGAAGGTAATGCACCAACACAACACCTGTGGGACTTCACACTGACTGAGAAAAGACTCTTTGCACAGGTACTTGCACTCCGTGCCGGGTCTAAGTCCTGTGTTGTGCCTAGCTGAAGCGGATAGTCTTTTTTTCAGAAACTGTATTTCATGCTACTGAGCATGCTCAGGCACTTACTGCATCACAGGCTAGGTCGGGTAATGAACTCTTTGGCCCTGCCCATGATGTGGGGAGCCCATAAAGACCACAGGGCATCAGGTGTCCTGACAATTTGGCCAGGCCACTCCCAACAGGCTTGCAGAGGGCCATGACTTGTCACCTGATTGTTGTTGGTCAGACGATGACTATTGAGGTGTTTTGGTTGTGGCAGACATGAGGTCATCATTCAAGTGGCGGTTCAAAATAGGACGCTAGTTATGCCACTCATGACGTGTCACTCTGCTTTTGTCTCCAGGAGGTGCATTGTGGTCCACTCTGGTTTCGGGCGGACCCAGGTTATAAAAGGGGCTGGAGCCAAGAAGAAGGTGCCCAGTCTTCTATTATGCTCCGAAAGAGCACACCTCCATGTGTTGAACCCATTGCAGCTTTAGGCCAGAGGTAGGCAGGGATAGGTCATCGATGCAGGCCGCCACCACAGTTGGTAACGCAGAACGTTTAAGAACAGCTCCTGTCCTACCAGTCCTGCTAGTGCAGCCCAGTGGCATAAACAGGCCTGCTGCTGCTGATACGTCTGCTGTCCACAGGTGTGTCCCCTATGCACACGGACTGCGTAACCAATGGCCCCTGTGTTGTTAACAGGGAGTTCCGGGGCTGGGTGGTCGTGTGGACCCTGTCACGTTAACAGGGCTCCAAGTCTCCAGATCCGAGTTGCGTCTAACTCGGTTCAGGCTACTATTTGTTTGAGAGTCAACCTGCTCTGTATCCTCCACCTAACCTTCCAGTTGCCAAGTTCTCCTTTTCCATCTCTGAGAACGGTGGACACCGAATGGCGATTGGGATATCTACCTTTCTCTTTCATTTCTTCTTAATATTTTTGATATAGCGGTAACATAGTATATACCACCTTATCCAAATCTGCCAGTCCCACCGTAACAGATGTTGTTTCTTCAGCAAATGTTAATGTTGCTTAACCACCAAACCCACGGACACAAACTTTTTTACGCTTTCCAACACACCTGTTCCCCTTTCCACCAGCATCTGTCCTTTTTCAACTCAGTTTGTATATGACCAAAAATGCAACTCTGCAGAGACACCGTACTCAACGCCGTCTCAGCACAGCAGCCAGCCCTCGGTCCCTCAGATGTGGACAAGTAAGACCATTTCCTCCTATCGATGAAAAAGCGTTGAGATTCACTCTGTGCACCACTGGTGTTTAGTGGAAAAGCAGATGTAAGATTGCGTACCACCTTCTGCTGATACGCCTGTATACGTGCGTCCCTTTCTATGGCAGGAGTTATTTCGCAAAATTTTGTGTTGTACCGGGGATCTAACAGTGTGGCAACCCAGTAGTCAGCATGACTTGGAATTCGTACAATCCGAGGGTCATGTTGTTGGTAGTGCAGCAAGAATTCACTCATGTGTCTTGAGCATCCAGGAGGACCAAGTCCTTGGTGTGTTGGTGGCGGAGAGGTGAGAATCGTGCCTCCTTCCTCTGCCCTCTCCCCACAACCTCGCACAACCAAAATGTGAGCAAGCTCTTACTAATCTGCTGAGTCTTCTATGCCCATCGCCAGTTCATCCTCCATTTCTTCCTGGGCTCCTGCACCTTCCTGAACTGTTTTGCTGATACTATGCTCCCTTGTTAATCCCTCTCCCCCACCGTACCATGACTGCCACCAAGGTGCCGCTGACCATCTGGACCTTGTAGATCTTGTTATCCCTTCCGCATATGACTCCTCCAGTACTTCCTCCCTTCCTCTTGGACCAACACCTGACTCCGAATAATACTTACAGTGTGTTCCATCATGTAGATGACCAAAATTGTCACGCTGAGAATGTCATCGCCAGTGTTAAACATCTGCGTCGACATTTGTAAACTGTGTAGAACGGTGCATATGTCCTTGATCTGACACCACTCCAGCAGCCTGATGTGCACCACCTCTGGATCAAGTTAGCCCAGGGTAAACCTCATAACGTATTTCAGCTGGGCTCTGCGGTGCTGCCACAGACGCTGCAACATGTGCAGATTAAAATTCCTGCGTGTCGGAACATCGCAATTCTGACGTTTAACCGCCAGACCTTAAGACTTCAGGAGCAATGAAACTTGTTGAGCTACTGGGTGCGAACGATGGAAGTGAGCACATAGTGAGCGTGCCCGCTGTTCAAGGCCATGTAGGCCGGGATGTTGTTTTAAAAATTGCTGGAGAATCAGATTAAACATGTGAGCCATACAAGTCACGTGTGTCACATGGGCCTGACGAAGGCACGCTGCCATGTTTGCATCATTGCCGCACACGGCTGTTAAGTCACCACCGTAGTCCGCTACGTCAATTTGTACTCCTGTCGCAAGGTGACAACGTGTTCCTTTCGTGCATAGTGCTGATGATGGGAGAGGAGTCGACGCCAGCGGCGCAGGTGGACACAGGTTATGCTCACCCACTGGGATGCGTTACCTTGACAGATGCAGAACCACAGGCTGAATGCAGGTGGTGGGTATCTCACAGATGAAGTACCATCATTCAGCTACAACCAATGGGAAGACACAACACCCTTTTTTAGGCCCCTCCTGTCTGAAGAGTGAAGACCACTGCCAGACATAGCTATGAACCTCTGGTTACTGTTACCCCCAGTTTAGTTTTATGAGTTTGTGTGCTTGTTACCTGACTGTCACATTGCCCTGAAGAAGGGCCGCAGACTGTTTAGCATCATTGTCGCACCCGGCATTCCCTGGCTGCTGGTTGAGTGGAGACAACCATTGATGAAACTCGGTCTCACTCTACAGAGCTAACCGTCCACAACTCCTCAGCGGTGTCTCACATTTCCCCTACATTTCAAAGTATACATTTGACCGCCTGATGGCCTTGAGCTCTGCTGCCAGCTTAGTAAGGAGTTGTGTGGGATTCCTTGGGCACAGTTACAAGGAAAGGTGGCCTGACCACACAGGGTTTGGGCTGAGGTGCAGGAACAACACGAGGTTGATGAGGCAGAAGCAGTGGAGGAACTTGTACATACAGAGGAAGGATTTAAACACACAACTCGTGGGGACGGAAAGACTTGTACAGCAGACACTTCTCCATCTATCACCATAGTTACCCAGTGCCCAGTCAGCGACATGTAACGCCCCTGTCCATGCTTACTGTTCCAAGTATCTGTGCTGAAATTCACCCTGTAACACACAGAGTTTCTCAAGGAAGCGGTGATGTTGTGTGCGACCTGCTGTGTTAGCGCGGGCACCCCTTTCTTGGGGAAGGAGTGGCAAATGGCCATCGGCTCTTGGGGCACTGCAATGGGCATAAGGTCTCGAAAATCCTCGGTGATAAAAGGGTGTAAAGGCAGCCTTTCTGTAGCCAACAAGTTTGAGATGCCGAAACAATACCTTTTAGGCATGACATGCACTTCGAAAATCATCTAAAAAACAGCGAGGGGACTCCAACCACAGTCTCCCTCGTTGCCAATTATTGGGCCACACACATCCCACTTGACTGGCATCAGTTGATCCCCCTTTTCAAAATGAAAAAGATGCTTTGCATGAAGCACTCTCAAAAATACGTGTGCCTTTCGCGTCCTCTGGTTGACCCAGGGGAAGAAAAGTCCTCTGAGAGTCATGACTTGTTCATCTTGGTTCTTTTAGAAACACAGCGAGGGGACTCCAACCACAGTCTCCCTCGTTTCCACTAATTGGGCCACACACACCCCACTTGACTGGCATCAGTTGATCCCCCTTTTTAAAATGAAAAAGATGCTTTGCATGAAGCACTCTCAAAAATACGCGTTCCTTTCGCCTCCCCTGGATGACCCAGGGGAAGAAAAGTCCTCTGAGAGCCATGCCAACATTGTCAGTGGACAGACGCGTTTGCATATCTGCCAGCAGACCCCAAGCAGCACTGAAGACAGGTTCCGAGAGAACGCGGGCTGCAGGACACGACAAGATCCCCAAGGCGTACGTGTTAGAGTATTACTCCACTTTTATGGACTGACAATTAGAGATGAGCGAACCGGCCGTGGTTCGGCTCGAGTTCGGTTCGTCGAACGTGCGTCCCGTTCGAGTTCGGTTCGGCGAAGCAAGTAAGCATGGACAGGGGCGTTACATGTCGCTGACTGGGCAATGGGTTACTATGGGGAGAGATGGAGAAGGGTCTGCTGTACAAGTATTGCTGTCCCCACGAGTTGAATCAATCCTTCCTCTGTATGTAGAAGTTAATACACTGCTTCTGCCTCCTCAACCTCGTGTGAGTCCTTCACCTCGGCCCAAACCCTGTGTGGTCAGGGCACCCTTCCTTGTAACTGCGCACAAGGAAAACCACACACCCCCTCCTTACTATGCTGGCAGCAGAGCTCAATGCCATCATGCGGTCAAATGTTTACTTTGAGATGTATGGGAAATGTGAGTCACACCGCTAAGAAGTTGTGGACGGTTAGCTCTGGAGACCAAGTTTCATCAATGGTTTTCTCCACTCAACCAGCAGCCAGGGAAGGCCGAGTGTGACAATGATGCAAACATGGGTGCGGGCCTTCGCCGTGACAATGTGACACACGTGCCTTGTGTGGCTCACGTGTTGAATCTAATTCTCCAGCAATTTTTAAAACACCATTCCAGCCTACATGGCCTTGTGCAGCGGGTACGCTCGCTATGTGCTCACTTCCATCGTTCGCACACAGCAGCTCAACAACTTTCATCGCTCCAGAAGTCTTTAGGTCTGGTGGTTAAACGCCTGAAATGCGATGTGCCGACACGCAGGAATTTGAATCTGCACATGTTGCAGTGTTTGTGGCAGCACCGCCGAACCCTGCTGCAATACGTTATGACATATAGCCTGGCCTAACTTGATCCAGAGGTGGTGCAGATCACGCTGCTGGAGTGGTGTCAGATCAAGGACCTATGCACCCTTCTACACAGTTTACAAATGTCGACGAAGATGTTTAGCACTGGCAATGCCATTCTCAGCGTGACAATTCTGGTCATCTACATGATGGAGCACACTGTAAGTGTCGCGGGCGGAGGAGGTGACGCTGCGCTCTTCCAATGCTCGGGTCCGGCACGGCTACTGCTACTGCGGCTTGGTGGTGGCTCGAGCGGTGGGCCGGATCCCGGGGGCTCGAGCGGCGTTCCTCGCCCGTGAGTGAAAGGGGGTTTGATTGTGGGGGGGGATTTGGATATTGTCCGTGACGCCACCCACGGTTGTGGTGATTTTGGTGACACCACCGCTGCTCTGGATGGGGATCCCGGGAGCGGTGACAGGGAGCAGCTGAGTTGTTAGTTCTCCCCTCCGTGGGTAGGGGTTTTTTTGTCCCGGGGCCCGGTGATGGGGTAGGGATGGATGATGGATGGCAGGCGGGTCGCGGGGCCTGGTGGGGTGCAGGGTCGCAGGGGCAGTTCTTTGCCGAACGGCACGGTGGTACTCACTCAGCCTGAGACGATGACACAGTTCTCGGTAAAACACACGGCTGGAAAGACGGGTCCCACGGACGGCTGCTGTTGCTTTTCCCCGGCAGGTTGACGGTTACTGCCTTTCCCTGCACCTAAGTACGGTAAACGGTTCCAATGGGTTCCCACCGGTAACCCGCTCCCCGGCTTGGATGTGGGCCGGAGGAGCCCCTTTTGCCCGCAGGCGCTGGCCCTGAGAAACGGTTGCCTTGGTGGTGGCGGTGTCTCTCTCACTGGGTTGGACTGTTGCCTTCTGTCGAGACTTGACTGTTTGGAAACCCAGGAGGTCCCCTTCACTAACGGATTCGCAAATTCACGGCGACTTCTAGCCTTGCCGGGGTCCGAAAAGCCCCTGCCAATGGTGCTGGCTTCTCCTTGTGTACCGGTCCGGTACCGCCGGGCCACCGCCCGTCCACGGTCCTTACGGTAAACTCCGATAGGCCACTCCTGCAGACGGTCACCACCGTCTGCCAACCTTGCTGCTCCGTCCGGGCCACACACCCGGACTAACTTCAGATCGTTCTACTACCACTTTGCTCCTCACACTTGCTCCTCCACAACTAATCTGACTGTTGTTCCCTCTTCCAGGACTGTGAACTCCTTGGTGGGTGGAGACCAACCGCCTGGCTCCTCCCCCTGGTGTGGACATCAGCCCCTGAAGGAAGGCAACAAGGGTTTTGTGTTCTGGCTTTGATGTGCCTAACCGGGGTGTAGGGTGTGGTGGTGTAATTACTTGTGGCCCCTGGCTTGTCCAGGGCGCCACATAATCATTATTCGGAGTCAGGTGTTGGGACAAGAGGAAGGGGAGGAAGTACAGGAGGAGTCATATGCGGAAGGGATAACAAGATCTACGAGGTCCAGATGGTCAGCGGCACCTAGGCGGCAGTCATGGTGGGGGAGAGGGATTAACAAGGGCGCATAGTATCAGCAAAAAGTGTTGAGGAAGGGCATGGACGAACTGGCGATGGGCATGGAAGACTCAGCAGATGAGTGAGAGCTTGCTCACATTTCGGTTGTGCGAGGTTGGAGGGGGAGAGCAGAGGAAAGAGGCACGATTCTCACCTCTCTGCCACCAACACACCAAGGACTTGGTCCTCCTGGATGCACAAGACACATGAGCGCCTTCTTGCTGCACTACCTACAACATGACCCTCGGATTGTACGAATTCGAAGTAATGCTAACTACTGGGTTGCCACACTGTTAGATCCCCGGTACAAGACAAAATTTGGCGAAATAATTCCTGCCATAGAAAGGGACGCACGTATACAGGAGTATCTGCAGAAGGTGGTACGCAATCTTAGATCTGCTTTTCCAGTAAACACCAGTGCTGCACAGAGTGAATCTCAACGCTTTGTCATGGATAGGAGGAAATGGTCTTTTACTTGTCCACATCTGAGGGACCGAGGGCTGGCTGCTGTGCTGAGATGGCATTGAGTACGGTGTCCCTGCAGACTAGAGTTGCACTTTTGGTCATATACAAAATGAGTTGAAAAAGGACAGATGCTGGTGGAAAGGGGAACAGGTGTGTTGGAAAGGGGAAAAAAGTTTTTGTCCGTGGGTTTGGTGGTTAAGCAAAAGTAACATTTGCTGAAGAAACACCATCTGTTACGGTGGGACTGGCAGATTTGGATAAGGTGGTATATACTATGTTACCGCTATATAACGAAAATTAATAAGAAAAGAAAGAGAAAGGTATATATCCCCATCAGCAGTCAATGTCCACCGTGCTCCCAGATGGAAAAGGAGAGGTTGGCAACTGGAAGGTTAGGTGGAGGATACAGATCTGTGTGGCTATGAAACTAATAGTTGCCTGAACCGAGTTAGACGCCACTCGGATCTGGAGACTGGGAGCCCTGTTAGCGTCACAGGGTCCACACGCCCACCCAGCCCAGGAACTCCCTGTTAACATCACAGGGGCCATTGAGTACGCTGACCGTGTGCATTGGGGCCACACCTGTGGACAGCAGGCGCATCAGCAGCAGCAGGCCTGTTAATACCACTGGGCTGCACAAGCAGGACTTGTAGGACAGGAGCTGGTCTTAACCGTTCTGCGTTACCAACTGTGGTGGCGGCCTGCATCGACGCCCTATCCCTGCCTACCTCTGGCCTAAAGCCGCAATAGGTTCAACACATGGAGGTGTGCTCTTTCGGAGCATAATAGAAGACTGCGCACCTCCTCGTTGGCTCCAGCCCGTTTTATAGCCTGGGTCCGCCCCAAACCAGGGTCGACCACAATGCACCTCCTGGAGACAAAAGCAGAGTGACACGTCATGAGTGGCATAACTAGCGTCCTATTTGGAACTGCAACTTCAATAATGACCTCATGGCTGCCACGACACAAACACCTCACCAGTCATCGTCTGACCATCAATAATGAGGTGACAAGTCATAGGGGCGGGCCTCTGCAAGCCATTTGGGAGTGGCCTGGCCACATCGTCAGGACACCTGATGCCCTGTGGTCTATATGGGCCCCCCACATTAGGGGCAGGGCCAAAGAGTTCATTACCGGACCTAGTCTCTGATGCAGTAAGTGCCTGAGCATGCTCAGTAGCATGAAATACAGTCTCTGAAAAAAGACTATCAGCTTTAGCATGGTGTCTAGGCACAAAACAGGACTTAGACCCGGCACGGAATGCAAGTACCTGTGCAAAGAGGCTTTTCGCACTAAGTGTGGGAGCATGCGCTGTATCCCGAAATGAAGACTTAGCCTCAGGAATGGCACAGTCAGGCTGAGCATACTCACTAGGCAAAACACTGTAGTTAGGCTGCGGCTGGGGTAAATCGGCACACGCATGCGCACTAGCTGCCTCTCCACACTTAGACGTGGAGGAGAAATTGCTCTTCAGGTGTGGACTTGGAGATGCTGTCTATGAACAGAAGGAAAAGCTAAAGGTGTGTGTTACAGCAAGGAGCCACCGCGGAAACACTTCGTTCAATTGTGAGGGGAGTCATTTTGGAGTTTGGTGAGGAGTACCGCAATGCCAGTGAGCAGCATCCTGTGCCACAGACCAACATTCTTACGGTGCTGTCTATACTGCTTACCGTGAGAGGAGCGTAAAGTCTGTATTTCTGGCAACTGGACATCACAGTACCCGGGTATGGTAGGCTGTACCCAGACAATAATGAGGGCACGCAACACTTTGTTTTATTAGCAAAACACATATCTGTTCTGGGTAGGCCGACTATTTATAGACAATAAGACTTGCTGCCTCTGCACTGTCAAATTGTCACATACAGTTTAAATCATAGAGGGACAGCGACACATGTTTGCATTGACTGTTGATTTTCAAGATTTCCATGACTGTGTTGCAGAGCTGTGTGGTTTGCATTCACACTGTTATCATCTGCCTTATCTGTGAGGCTTCAGCTAACAAGGGTATTCAGGGGGGGTAATGTGTTTTGTCTATGTTTACGTAGATAACTGGGAAGCTCTTGTGATGTGCCACTGGTAAGTCGTGTTCGCACACACACACGCACAAACACAATTACTGCTACGCAGAGGGATTAGCAGGTAGTAGGCAACAGAATAGATTAAATTTAAATTGTATGCATGGTTCTTATTGTTTGTTTTGGTAAAGTTGAACAATCATTTATCAACCCAACTGACTAGAGTCCTTTTCCTGTTGCCTGGTTTTGCTGCATACTGGGGAGCCCACCCTGTACACGACTTAAAATGAAGCATAAGTCGCAATGTGAATTTCACTGTGCTACAATGCGGCCTAGTGTGCCTGTGCAACCACCGCCTGCCCCATCAAGTGTATCTGCGTGCTCTTCATCCTCTGTGACTGGGGACAGCAGTCTCACATGGTTTTTCACACTGAATTTCCACCCCTTTACACGCAACAGGGAGTGTGACTGCCAGGTCGTCACTTGTTTTGGAAATGGAAACAGATGGTATTGTTGAGCTGTCAGACATCGAGAAAACCAACATTGGATGCAGGCTACATTATATCCACACCTGCACCTTCGTCACAGATTGGCTGGACTACCTGCATTTAATAATTGCATTCCAGAAATGGAAAGGAGTGTAGAATACACATGTGTTGTACCTTGCTTGGCAGCAAAGGAACACTAACTTAGTATTACAGACAGTTTTAGGAAGGCAGAAAAAGAGTCAGCTCTTTGGGCAAATTAAATAGCGTGGCAAAAGTGGACAGGTGGGTACAGTGGCCGTGTTCTGTGGGTACCAGGACAGTAAAGGAAGCCTCACTTTCTATCCCTCCTAATGATCAAATGCAGCAAGGAATTCCCTGAGTTTGCTATAAAATTAGCGTAGCAAAATGTGCATGAGGGTGTCATGCAGAGGTGCTGCAAATAGATTTGCACCAGTGGGACACTAATGGAAGTCCCACAGTAACTTCTTGTATGCCACTAAATGGCAGCATTTCTTGCTATTATTATAGCTTATTAAAAACAGAGCAGGAGGGTGTCCTGCACATGTGCTAGAAATAGCTTGGCACCAGTGGGACAATAATGAAGTCCAACAGCCACTTTTAGGATGCCACTAAATGGCAGCATTTTTTGTCTATCATTATAGCTTATTAAAAACAGAGCAGGAGGGTTTCATGCAAAGGTGCTAGAAATAGCTTGGCACCAGTGGGGCACTAATGGAGTACAACAGCCACTTCTTGTATGCCACTAAATGGCAGCATTTTTTGCTATCATTATAGCTTATTAAAAACAGAGCAGGAGGGTGTCATGCAGAGGTGCTAGAAATAGCTTTGCACCAGTGGGACAATAATGAAGTCCAACAGCCACTTTTAGGATGCCACTAAATGGCAGCATTTTTTGCTATCATTATAGCTTATTAAAAACAGAGCAGGAGGGTGTCATGCAGAGGTGCTGCACATAGATTTGCACCATTGGGGCACTTATGGAGTACAACAGCCACTTCTTGTATGCCACTAAATTGCAGCATTTTTTGCTATCATTATAGCTTATTAAAAACAGAGCAGGAGGGTGTCATGCAGAGGTGCTAGAAATAGCTTGGCACCAGTGGGGCATTAATGGAGTACAACAGCCACTTCTTGTATGCCACTAAATGGCAGCATTTTTTGCTATCATTATGGCTTATTAAAAACAGAGCAGGAGGGTGTCATGCAGATGTGCTGCACATAGATTTGCACCAGTGGGGCACTAATGGAGTACAACAGCCACTTCTTGTATGCCACTAAATGGCAGCATTTTTTGCTATCATTATAGCTTATTAAAAACAGAGCAGGAGGGTGTCATGCAGAGGTGCTAGAAATAGCTTTGCACCAGTGGGACAATAATGAAGTCCAACAGCCACTTTTAGGATGCCACTAAATGGCAGCATTTTTTGCTATCATTATAGCTTATTAAAAACAGAGCAGGAGGGTGTCATGCAGAGGTGCTGCACATAGATTTGCACCATTGGGGCACTTATGGAGTACAACAGCCACTTCTTGTATGCCACTAAATTGCAGCATTTTTTGCTATCATTATAGCTTATTAAAAACAGAGCAGGAGGGTGTCATGCAGAGGTGCTAGAAATAGCTTGGCACCAGTGGGGCACTAATGGAGTACAACAGCCACTTCTTGTATGCCACTAAATTGCAGCATTTTTTGCTATCATTATAGCTTATTAAAAACAGAGCAGGAGGGGGTCATGCAGAAGTGCTAGAAATAGCTTGGCACCAGTGGGACACTAATGGAAGTCCAACAGCCACTTTTAGGATGCCAAAGTTTCCTCAGTGTTTGCTAGTATAATGGCTTAGTACCAATGAGTTTGAGTGTGCAATGCAGGCAGACGTGCTGCAAATATCTTTGCACTAGTGGGACAATACAGAAGTCCAACAGCCACGTTTAGGATGCCCCTAAGTTTACTCAGTGTTTGCTAGTATAATGGCTTAGTAACAATGAGTTTAAGTGTGCAAAGGGCAGGAGGGTACAGTGGCAGGGTTGTGGGTCTGGGTAGAGGAAAGGAAGCCTCCCTTTCTATCCCTCCTAATGGGGAAATGCAGCGAGGAAATCCCTGACCTTAGCTACACAGACGCTGTCATCTTGTGTAGCTGTTAAAATCTGTTTTCACGGCCCTGACTGTCACCTATGGCTCTGACCCTGCCGGTATTAGCCCTTACAAGGGCTGAAAGAAACTTCTATCCCTATTCTGTATAGCGCTGTGTATAGAGCGTACACAGCAGTATCGGAGACAGGAGCTACGCCAGCGGTGACTGACACCAAGACGCAGAAGGCAGATAATGGCGTGCTGGAGGAAAATGTCCGTTTTTATAATGCAGGGACATGTGACATGGACATCCTATCACACATGCCGTTGCTTCTCTGGCTAAAAGTCCACTTAGCTGTGTGTGTGTCTGGGATTGGCTGACATGCTGGCCCGCCCCACTACATGCGCGCGCTTAGGGAAGGAAGACAAGGAAGAAAAAAAAAATGGCGATCGCCATTATCCAAACAGCAGTGATCTGAATGCGCTGTTCCCGCACACTATACACTGAAATTTCATAATAGTGTGAGTCACAGAGTGACTTACACTATTACAGCGGAAAGCCAGCTAGGAATTAGCTGGTCTTTTTGCTGCTAGAACCGTTCTCGAACGTATCTAGAACTATCGAGCTTTAGCAAAAAGCTCGAGTTCTAGTTCGATCTAGAACAGCCCCCAAAATCACTCGAACCGCGAACTGGAGAACCTCGAACCGCGAACCGCGCTCAACTCTACTGACAATACAAAACCGAAGACAAAATAGATTTGAAGGACAAAATGTTAGGAAACATTCATTACTGTATGATGACATGTATAGAAGGAAAATTAATAAAGAGAATAAACCCTCCGCTTTATTCACACTTAGCATTCTTTCAAAAAAGCAGCAGCTTTACATTTCAGTAAGGAAAAAGAAACAATCACGTGCATTTACTTTATGAAACCTCATCGCTGTTGTTAGGACTGTAAAATCGACTTTTAATTTGGATCTAACTCATTAAAACTAGAGATGAGCGAACCGGTCTTGGTTCGGCTCGAGTTCGGTTCGCCGAACGTAGGTCCCGTTCGAGTTCGGTTCGTCGAACGTTCGACTGCATAGGAAACAATGGCAGGCATTCACAAACACATAAAAACACCTAGAAAACACCGTCAAAGGTTTCCAAAAGGTGACAAACAACTCACAACACAACACAAACACATGTGAAAGTGACAAGGGCATATACTCATGCGAAAACAAAAGAGCGTAACGAGGAAAAAGAGGACGAGACACAGATATAGGCATGGCACGCCCTTCTAAAATCATGTAAAACACCGCAAGGTGACTCCAAGCGGAGTCTCCCTTTTTTCCAAAAATTGGGCCCCACACACACCCACCCATTCAGTGGCAGCACTTGTGCCCTAGTTGTACACTTCACAGCTAGATTTGCATCAAGCACATTCAAAAATACGCCATAATTAACCGTCCCCAGGATGACCCCGGGGTAGGTAGCTAAGTCTTTCCTGATCCCAGCTCTGTTCATCTTGGATCATTTTTAAAAACAATGTAAGCAAGGGTTACTCCAAGCGGAGTCTCCCTTTTTTCCAAAAATTGGGCCACACAGACACCCCATCAGTGGCAGCACTTGTGCCCTAGTTGCAAACAGGATGTTTTGATTTGCATCAAGCACATTCCAAATCCACAAGCATTTACTCTCCCCAGGATGACACAGGGGTAGTAAATTCCTTGTGGATCCATGACTTGTTCATTTTGATGAACGTTAGTCTGTCCACATTGTCACTGGACAGACGCGTGCGCTTGTCTGTCAGCACACACCCAGCAGCACTGAAGACACGTTCAGAGACAACGCTGGCAGCTGGACACGACAAAATCTCCAAGGCGTAAGTGGAGAGCTCTGGTCATTTTTCAAGATTTGAAACCCAAAATGAGCAAGGCTCCATTTGCAAAGTCATGGCATCTATGTTCATTTGCAGATACTCCTGTATCATCCTCTCCAGCCGTTGACAATGTGTCAGACTTATTGTCTCTGTTGGCCTTGCAAAGGAGGGTCTAAAAAAATTATGAAAAGATTCCATAAAATTGCTGTTACCAGTAGCACCAGATAGGGTGCTACTGGTACGGGTAGACTGTTGAAGATGACGAGACCGTCCCATGTTTGTCAAGTTACAACTGGGAGATTCACTCCCTGCACCTGCACGGTTGTTTGGTGGAAAAGCCGAGCTAAGGTCGAGTAACAGCTTCTGTTGATACTCCTGCATACGTTCGTCCCTTTCTATGGCTGGAATTATGTCACAAAATTTGGACTTGTACCGGGGATCTAATAGTGTGGCAAGCCAGTAGTCATCATCACTTCTAATTTTGACAATACGAGGGTCATGTTGGAGGTAGTGCAGCAAGAAAGCACTCATGTGTCTTGCGCAGCCATGCAGACCAAGTCCACGCTGTGTTTGTGGCATAGAGGTGCTAACCGTTCTTTCTTCCTCTGACATCTCCCCCCAACCTCTTTCAACTGAAATTTGACCAAGGTCTCCCTCATCCGCTGAGTCTTCCATGTCCATGGACAGTTCGTCCTCCATTTCTTCATGTTTTCCTGCACCTTCCTCAACATTTCGCCTGCTACCATGCGCCCTTGTTGATCCCTGTCCCCCATGGTCCCATGCCTGCCGCGTTAGTGATGATGAACGTCTGGACCTTGGTGATGTTGTTGTCCCTTGCGCATATGAATCCTCCTGTAGTTCCTCCCCTTCCTGTTGTCCCACCCCCTGACTCCGAATAGTGTTTAGCGTGTGCTCCAGCATGTAAATGACTGGAATTGTCATGCTGATAATGGCATTGTCAGCGCTAAACATATTCGTTGCCATGTCGAAACTGTGCAGAAGGGTGCATAGGTCCTTGATCTGAGACCACTCCATCAGGGTGATCTGCCCCACCTCTGCATCTCGTTGGCCCAGGCTATACGTCATGACGTATTGCACCAGGGCTCGGTGGTGCTGCCACAGTCGCTGTAACATGTGGAGAGTCGAATTCCAGCGTGTCGGCACATCGCATTTCAGGCGATGAACCGGCAGGCCGAAAGACTTCTGGAGCGATGCAAGTCGCTCAGCTGCGGCGGTTGAACGGCGGAAGTGAGCAGACAGTTTTCGTGCCCTGGTCAGAAGGCCATCTAGGCTGGGATAGTGTGTTAAAAATTGCTGGACAACAAGGTTCAACACGTGAGCCATACAAGGCACGTGTGTCACCTTGCCCAGGCGAAGGGCCGCACCCAGGTTTGCAGCATTGTCACACACGGCCTTACCAGGCTGCAGGTTGAGTGGAGACAACCATTTATTAAACTCAGTCTCCAGAGCTGCCCACAACTCAGCCGCTGTGTGACTCCTATTTCCAAGACATGTCAAGCTAAAGACCGTCTGATGCCGTTGCGCTCTGCTGCCAGCATAGTAATGAGGGGTGCGTGATTCCTTCTGCGCAGTGAGAACGCTGGTGGCCTGACCAGGCAGGCTTGTGGCGGAGGTGGAGGACACAGATGAGGTGGAGGAGGCAGAAGCAGTGGCGGAACTTGGACAGACAGAGGATTGACACACAAGTCGTGGGGACGGCAAGACTTGTGCAGCAGACCCTTCACCATCTATCACCATAGTTACCCAGTGCCCAGTCAGCGACATGTAACGTCCCTGTCCATGCTTACTGGTCCAAGTATCGGTGGTGAAATGCACCCGTTCACACACAGAGTTTCTCAAGGAAGCGGTGATGTTGTGTGCGACATGCTGGTGTAGCGCGGGCACACCTTTCTTAGAGAAGTAGTGGCGACTGGGCATCTGGTACTGGGGCACAGCGACAGACATAAGGTCTCTAAAATCCTGTGTGTCCACCAGGCGGAAAGGCAGCATTTCGGTAGCCAAGAGCTTACAGAGGGATAAAGTCAACCTCTTAGCTTTGTCATGGGTCGCAGGAAATGGCCTTTTATTTGTCCACATCTGAGGGACAGAGATCTGGCTGCTGTGTGTAGACGGCGTTGAGTCCCTGGAAAAATGCAGGTTTGTGAGGAAAGTGCAGGCGGAGACATGATGTTGCCTTCATCCAACGTTGGTGCTATCGATGTCTGAGAGAGCTGTACACACTCACTTGTTTCCCCTTCCAAACCAACTGACGACCTACCAAGTTGCGGTTACAGTGGTGGAAGTTGTGCGTGGAAAACCAGGTGTGACAGCTGTCCCCACAGTCCTAGAAGATGAAGAGCGCGCGGATGCACTGGAAGAAGCAGGCCGTGGATGGTTCGCTCCACTAGGCCGCATTGCAGCACGGTGAGCTTCCCACTGGGACATATGATATTTATTCATGTGACGATTCATGGAAGAAGTTGTCAAACTGCTGAGGTTTTGACCTCTACTAACAGAATCACGACAAATTTTACACATCACATAATTTGGGCGATCTTTTTCTATGTCAAAAAAGGATCAGGCTAGGCAAGGCTTAGAGGGCATGCGACCTGCTGAGCCCCCCCGACTAGTGCTCAGAGGCAGAGTGGTGGCTGATGATGCAGTTGTAGACGTGCTATCAGTGCTCCGACTCTGTCCAGGAAGGCGCAAGGTAACTTCGTCGTCGGTTGCATCCTCCTCCACCGCCTCTGTTGACCTCCTCGAGTGCCTGACTGTGGGTTGACAGTAGGTGGGATCTAGAACTTCATCATCAATTGTTGTGTTTGCACTCCCCTCACCCTCAGACCGAGCCTCTTCTTTCCCTGACCGAATATTTAAGTTGTCATCACAATCTGGTATCTGCATCTCATCGTCATCAGTATGTTCCTCATTGTCTATAACCACAGGTGTTACAGTTTGTGACAAAGGGTCAACATTATGCTCAGAAACTTGGTCCTCAAGGCCTGAATCAGAATCACAAAGGTTCTGGGCATCACTGCAGACCATTTCCTGGTCTGTACTCACTGTAGCTTGGGAGCAAACCTCTGATTCCCAGGCTATAGTGTGACTGAACAGCTCTGCAGACTCAGCCATCTCAGTTCCACCATACTGTGCAGGGCGGATGGAGACTTCAGAGCTGGGAGAAAGCAAGTTTGATTGGGATGACAACTCAGAGGACTGGTGTTTTTTGGATGCGGTAGTTGAGGTGGCTGAGAGGGCACTTGTTGGACCACTTGAGATCCATTCAAGCATTTTCCTTTTTTTGGCCATCATCTACCTTTGTTCCTGTTGTTCGTGTCCATAAAAAAGGGAGCACATCGGATTGTCCACGGTAAGTAGTAGACATCTTACTTTTGCTGGTAGATGGTCTATCTTCAGCAGATGTTAATGGAGCTTTGCCACCTTCCCCATGGACAAACCCTTTTTTTCTTTTTACAACACGCCTCTTCCCCTTTCCACCAGCATCTGTCATTTTGCCACTCATGTTGATTGCGACAAGATTGTGCACTTAAAATGTGGTAGTAAAAATTGAGAGGTGGTGTAGATTGCAGCGGTGGTCTAGCTTTATTAACAGCAGAATAATAAAGAATAAATATCCCTGACAATGCAACTACGGCCCTTAAACTGGCAGCATAAATTGCTAGTATAATGGCTTAGTAACAATGAGTTTGAGTGTGCAATGCTGGCAGACGTGCTGCAAATATCTTTGCACTAGTGGGACAATACAGAAGTCCAATAGCCACGTTTAGGATGCCACTAAGTTCACTCAGTGTTTGCTAGTATAATGGCTTACTTACAATGAGTTTGAGTGTGCAGTGCAGGCAGACGTGCTGCAAATATCTTTTCCACTAGTGGGACAATACAGAAGTCCAATAGCCACGTTTAGGATGCCACTAAGTTCACTCAGTGTTAGCTAGTATAATGGCTTACTTACAATGAGTTTGAGTGTGCAGTGCAGGCAGACGTGCTGCAAATATCTTTGCACTAGTGGGACAATACAGAAGTCCAATAGCCACGTTTAGGATGCCACTAAGTTCACTCAGTGTTTGCTAGTATAATGGCTTAGTAACAATGAGTTTGAGTGTGCAAAGGGCAGGAGGGTATAGTGGCAGGGTTGTGGGTCTCTGGGTAGAGGAAAGGAAGCCTGCCTTTCTATCCCTCTTAATGGGGAAATGCAGCGAGGAAATCCCTGACCTTAGCTACACAGATGCTGTCATCTTGTGTAGCTGTTAAACTCTGTTTTCACGGACCTGTCACCTATGGCTCTGACCCTGCCGGTATGAGCCCTTAAAAGGACTGATGGAAAGTGCTATCCCTATGCTGTACAGCGCTGTGTATGGAGCGTAATACAGCAGTATCGGAGATAGGAGCTGCGCCAGTGATAACTGACACCGAGGACGCAGAAGGCAGATAATGGCGTGCTGGAGGAAAATGTCCGGTTTTATAATGCAGGGACATGTGACATGGACATCCTATCACACATGCCGTTGCTTCTCTGGCTAAAAGTCCACTTATCTGTGTGTGTCTGGGATTGGCTGACATGCTGGCCCGCCCCACTACATGCGCGCGCTTAGGGAAGGAACACAAGGAAGAAAAAAAAAAATGGCGATCGCCATTATCTAAACAGCAGTGATCTGAATGCGCTGTTCCCGCACACTATACACCGAAATGTCATAATAGTGTGAGTTACAGAGTGACTTATACTATTACAGTGGAAAGCCAGCTAGGAATTAGCTGGTCTTTTTGCTGCTAGAATCGTTCTCGAACGTATTGTGAGACTGTGACCGGGGTTATCTATGACGGCCGGTATGTCTCGCCCCGGTTGTGCTCACTCCATGATAGAAAGTAAATCCACTCTAGGGTTAATGCTGTTTCCTTACAGGCTGAAGGAAGGGTTAAATGGAAACAGGAACAAGGGCAGGTGTGCCGGGTGTGGGGGAGTGAACAGAACTCCCTGAGCTCTCTGCTGGAGAGGCACATGTATTTTGTTGTGGACTTTCATTTGGACATTAAAAACCGTGTGCTGTGAACCTTAATGCCTGGATCCCGTGTCTTCTGCTGCGCAGCCGACCGTGCTACCTCACATATGGTGGAGAATCGGCGGGCATGACAGCCGGTGAGGTGTAGCATCCATCCCTGGTGACCCAGTAGCACATGTCCTGGATTCGAGCGGCTATACTACAGCCCAAACCCGGCGACGCCATGGAGGACATACTAAGGCAGCAGCAACAGACTAATGCACAGCTACAAGAGGCTAATGCACAGCAGCAACAGACCAATGCACACCTGCTCTGGGCGTTGGAACGTCAGCAGCAATCCTTGCAAATGCAGGAAAAAAGGCACCAAGAACAGATGGTTCTCCTGGCCAAGTCGATCCGTGCCGGACCGGCAGCAACAACCCCGGGACCGGGTGACGACGGCAGTGTCCGGAAAGCGGTGAGACAAGGGTTGCAAAAGATGACCCCGGGGGATGATGTGGAAGCGTTCCTGGCGGTGTTTGAGCGGGTGGCCGAGCGGGAAAAGCTGCCGACCCCCCAGTGGGCTGAGGTATTGTCACCCTATCTGACGGGGGAACCCCAAAAAGCATACCTGGACCTCTGTACCGAGGACGCCATTGACTATGTGACCCTGAAAGCCGAAATACTGGCTCGGTTGGGGGTGAATACCTATGTGCGGGCTCAGCGGGTAAATCAGTGGTTCTATGAGGAAGCCAAACCCGTACGCTCCCAGGCCTATGACTTGTTGCATCTTGTAAAAAAGTGGTTGCAGCCTGACACTCTGAGCCCGGCGCAAATGGTGGAAAGGGTAGTAGTGGATCGTTTTGTGCGCACTTTACCCGTCACCGTTCAACGGTGGGTAGGACAGGGTGACCCGAGTACCCTGGACCAATTAGTGTCCCTGGTAGAGCGGCATGTGGCTACGCAGGACTTGATACGGGACACTGAGACTTTGCGTACCGCCCGTCGGTCCGGCCCCTCCAAGCCTAGGGCCAAGGACCCACCGCTGATAACGGTGCAGGAGTCCCCTACTGTCCTGTCTGAGGCCGCGGCCGCCATTCCTGAGGTCCGGAAGGTTCTGTACCCTAAACGACAACCCGTCAAGGGGGTTTCCGTCCCCATTAGATGTTGGCGGTGCCAGCGGGTGGGACATATGGAAGCCCAGTGTCCACTCACCACGGAGCCCATGGATTGTGGGGTTACCCGGCGGGGTTCAATGTATGCTCAGGTGGTGTGTACCGCTGACCTGGTCTCCCCAGAGACGGAGCCCCACTTGTGCCAAATACAGGTGAATGGATGTCCGGTTACAGGATTGTTGGATTCCGGAAGCTTAGTGACCCTTGTGCGGTCCACCTTGAGGGCTAAAGTAAAGGCCACAGGACGTACCGTGGGGGTGGTTTGCATACATGGGGACCGCCGAGACTATCCCACGGGGATTGTCACCATCACAGCACCTTGCGGTCAGGTGCAACATGAGGTGGGACTTCTTAACACTCTTCCTTATGACGTGATCCTAGGAAGGGATCTGCCCTATTTTTGGACTTTATGGAGGGGACCCCCTAAGTCCCCTCAGATATTGGTCAGTCCGGGACCTGAGCCCTACAATCCTGAATCCGGGACACCTGCCGTAGGGGTCACCATGATAGGGACAGAGTGTGAACCCGATAGGTCACCCCTAGAGGTATTGGCAGGAGAGGCTGAGATGGTCGAGCCCATCCCGGAGTTGGAGGCGTCCCCGGATACGTTTGGGACAGCCCAACTCCAGGACCCTACGTTAATACATGCCCGGAGTCGGGTGACAGTAGTTGACGGGGTGGCACAGCTGCCCGGTGCCCAGGTAAGGTACCCCCATTTCGCTCTTAAGCAAGATTTACTCTACCGGGTAGATGAAATACGGGGCGTGGTGGTGCCCCAGCCGCATCGCCGGCGGGTCCTCGACTTGGCTCATAAACACCTGATGAGTGGCCACCTAGGGGTCAAGAAAACGCAGGAGCGAATATTGCAAAGGTTCTATTGGCCCGGGGTCTTTGGGGAGGTAAAACGGTTCTGCGAAATCTGCCCGGAGTGTCAGCTTACCGCACCCCTGACCCATTTTCGCAGTCCGTTGGTACCGTTAACCATTATAGAAGTCCCTTTTGAACGGATAGGGATGGATCTGGTGGGGCCCCTCGTAAAGTCCGCTCGAGGGCACCAACACATCCTAGTGATCGTTGACTATGCCACCCGGTATCCCGAGGCGATACCTCTCAGACATACTGCAACAAAGCTTATAGCTCGGGAGTTGTTTGCTGTGTTCTGCCGGGTGGGGTTGCCCAAGGAGATCCTTACGGATCAGGGGACCCCGTTCATGTCTAAAGTGACCAAAGAGCTATGCCGGCTACTCCAGATCAAGCAGTTGCGTACGTCTGTGTATCATCCTCAAACGGACGGTTTAGTCGAGCGTTTCAATAAAACCCTGAAAACCATGCTCAAAAGGGTGATTTCAAAAGACGGGAAAGACTGGGATATGATGCTTCCCTATTTGATGTTTGCCATACGAGAGGTGCCACAGGCATCCACGGGGGTTTCGCCTTTTGAATTGTTATACGGGCGACATCCCCGGGGATTGTTGGACCTGGCAAAGGAAACATGGGAGCAAGAACCCACCGCCCATAAAAGTGTGATTGAACACATTTTGGGTATGCAGAACCGCATAAGCGCGGTCATGCCAATTGTGAAGGAGCATTTTCAGGAGGCTCAGGCCGCGCAAAGCGGCCGCTACAATAGACAAGCCACCGTGCGGACCTTTAAACCCGGGGATCGGGTGTTGGTATTAATCCCCACGGCGGAGAGTAAATTCCTGGCTCAGTGGCAAGGCCCCTACGAGATAAAGGAAAGAGTCGGGGTGGTTAACTATAAAGTATTGCAGCCCGGTAGGCGGAAACCTGAACAAATTTACCATGTCAACTTATTAAAACCCTGGCAGGAACGGGAAAGCCTGATGGCTGTTTTTTCCCCACCTCCCTCCTCTTCGGGTCATTCCCATCCGGCTCTAGCGACCTCCGGAGAGGACGAACCGGAAGGAAGGATTGGAGAAGCCCTCACCAAGACTTAGAGGCGAGAGGCCAGACGGTTGGTTCAGCAGAACCCCGATGTCTTCTCCGAGCTGCCCGGTAGGACCAGTCTGATATGACATGATATTGTCACCGAGCCCCACCTGAAGGTACGCCTGAAGTCATACCGGGTACCGGAGGCTCGACGACAAGCCATATCGGAGAAAGTAAAGACAATGTTACGCCTGGGGGTCATCGAAAAATCCCGAAGTGAATGGGCTAGTCCGATTGTCCTAATACCAAAACCCGATGGCTCCTTAAGGTTCTGCAATTACTTTAGGAGATTGAACGAAATATCCAAGTTCGATCTCTACCCCATGCCCCGGGTGGATGAGCTGATTGATAGGCTGGGACAGGCGCGATATTTTACCACGCTCGACCTGACCAAGGGGTACTGGCAGGTGCCACTGACGGAGTCCGCCAAGGAGAAAACCGCTTTTGTTACGCCGGAGGGTCTCTTCCACTATGTTGTCTTGCCTTTTGGGTTACATGGCGCTCCGGCCACGTTCCAGAGGTTGATGGACTTAGTGCTGGAACCCCACCAGGCGTATGCATCGGCGTACCTTGATGACATCATTATTTACAGCTCCGATTGGCAGACCCACTTGGAACAGGTACAAGCGGTGGTGGACGCGCTTCGAACAGCCGGATTGACAGACAATCCCAAGAAATGTGCGTTGGGACTCACGGAAGCCCGCTACTTGGGCTACGTGATAGGCCAAGGAGTGATTAAGCCCCAAATTAACAAGGTTGAGGCGATCCAGAAGTGGCCTAGACCCCTGACCACGAAGCAGGTTAGGGCCTTCCTGGGTATCGTGGGGTACTACAGGAGGTTTGTAAAGGATTTTGCGGGACTATCAGCCCCCTTGATTGACCTTCTCAAAGGCAAGAAGTCCGTCATGGTGCGCTGGACTCCACAGGCCGAGGACTCCTTCCGGGTCCTGAAGGGGGTCCTGTGCGGACAGCCCGTTCTTGTACACCCTGATTTCCGGAAGGAGTTCATAGTACAGACTGACGCCTCAGAGGTCGGCCTGGGGGCAGTGTTGTCTCAGGTGGTTCAGGGGGAGGAACACCCCGTCACCTTCTTAAGTAGGAAGCTCACCCCTCCCGAGCGGAATTATAGCGTAGTGGAGAAGGAGTGCCTGGCGATCAAGTGGGCCTTGGAGTCCCTACGCTATTACCTGCTGGGACGGCAGTTTCGCTTGGTGACGGATCACTCTCCACTGGTCTGGATGACGTCCGCCAAGGAACGGAATGCCCGGGTTACCCGGTGGTTCCTTTCTCTGCAGAACTTCCGGTTTGCGGTTGAACACCGGGCCGGTAGGTTGCAGGGCAACGCCGATGCCTTGTCCCGCGGCCCGTGTTTGATGGCGGGAGTTCAACCCCGCACGCTTGAACTGAGGGGGGGGTATGTGAGACTGTGACCGGGGTTATCTATGACGGCCGGTATGTCTCGCCCCGGTTGTGCTCACTCCATGATAGAAAGTAAATCCACTCTAGGGTTAATGCTGTTTCCTTACAGGCTGAAGGAAGGGTTAAATGGAAACAGGAACAAGGGCAGGTGTGCCGGGTGTGGGGGAGTGAACAGAACTCCCTGAGCTCTCTGCTGGAGAGGCACATGTATTTTGTTGTGGACTTTCGTTTGGACATTAAAAACCGTGTGCTGTGAACCTTAATGCCTGGATCCCGTGTCTTCTGCTGCGCAGCCGACCGTGCTACCTCACAGTATCTAGAACTATCGAGCTTTAGCAAAAAAGCTCGAGTTCTAGATCAATCTAGAACAGCCCCCAAAATCACTCGAGCTGCGAACTGGAGAACCTCGAACCGCGAACCGCGCTCAACTCTAATTAAAACCACTGCGAAAAAATGCATGAAAATGTGTGAACATTGCCTTAATAGTCGGGCCACCGCTCACCATATTTCCGGGTCACCTTTGACTGCAGTAAATGACATGAGTACAAGGTAAGCAAAAACTATACTCACAGATAGTCACCGGTAAAAGTAATTGTAACATTTTACTTCCTTACCTGGGCATGTGGCGTGTATGACATGGTCAGATACATCCGGTTTACTCTATGATAGAGGGACTCTGAAACTCACAAAGCCTATGCGGACTATGCAAGAACTTCCAAAAAGAGAAGAAAGAGGACCTCTGATACACCCTGAATTACACATAAAGGAAGGTAGTGGGACTGCTACACTCACAAAGACTATGCACTAAGTGCAAGGGCTGCCAATAATTAGAAGGCCTAGCTAGAATTCACAGGACGGATTGTAATACACACAGCAAGAGACAGAGAGGAGGCCTCTGACTACATTTTGTGTCAATTGTAAAAAGATTCAGACTCCTACCTTTGTACAGCCTATGCACTCAGTAGAAGAACTATCTAGAATCCCAAGGAGGGATTATACATGCAGCAAGAGACCAAGAGACGGAGAGGAGAGACTCTGATTAAATTCTAGGACAATTTAAAAAAATATCATCTGCCATCCAACCAACAACCTGTTAACACTGTTTGGACTTCAGGAGTGTTGTCCCCCCCCCCCCCCCGCAAAGTGGGACAGTAAGGTAGGTCTCGCGGCTGATCCTTTTTGTTGTAGTCACGCAGCAGGCACAGTTTCTCCTACCTCCATGCGTGCACCACCAATAGTACGTCCACTTCCCTATTCGTTACCGCATGGATGCGGCTAACAACTGTATTAATCAGTAATAGTTATTTGGAATAGATGGCCATATTTGCAGAGTCTGTGTGGTTCAAAAACAACAGAAAACTGCCACAAATGTCTATGTTTGTAATTTATACCCTGTAATGTATTTATCTAGGGAGCAGTGAGCAGTTTGATAGCCCCATTGTTTATGTAGTTGTTGGAACACAAATTTGAAAAATTACTATTTGCATTTTTTTCACTCATTTTTATTATTTTTTTGTACATTCTAAGAAACACACTTACAATTTTTTTACACTAGTTTTTCAATGTAATTACCAGTCCAGCGAGTCACACGTAAGGGCCAGGTCCCAACCGACTCGATGTGCGTTTCGCAAGAAAAGCTTTGTCCAGGAGCATATTTTACCTTATTTACCACATGCGCACTTTTGCGAGCCTAACATCTTCCTGGGGTTATCTACAACCACAGATAAGATGAGGCTCACAGAGTCTCTTCCTCTATTTTCTGTACTTTCCTGTTGGCCCTTCTGCTTTAAAATGAGAGTTGTAAATATTTGCAGTTCTGATGTCATCCAGTTATAGCTCAGGCAAGATCACGGCTTCATCTACGATCCATCATGTCACTCCCTTGTAACCCTTATTTCAGTGTCCACATTAAATGTGTGCCACACCTGCAGCTATCGAACCACTCTGATCCAGGGTTGCTGTGGCTCGACATTCTCCGGACCCGGGGGCTTGCGGCCACTGAAATTTAAAGGGGGGGTATTTACAGGGGTAGGAGTTCGTGACGCCACCCGTGGTTCCCAGTAAGAGGAGTACAGCAGCTGCCGATAGGAGTACCCGGGTGAGATGGAGTGTGCCAGCCAGATGACGTTCCCTCCACGGGTAGGGAAGGCCCCTGGACTCGGGATGATAAGGTGTAGGGGAGCGTGATGCAGGTTGGACGCAGGGAAGAACAGCATACTCCCTCAGGCCGTGTTGGTGTTGATGCGACTCTAAAGCAGACTCTGACACAGGTGTAAACCAAGTCTCTGGGTACCACTGACGCTTGAGGGAGCACGTCCGGGACTCTGTTCCCGTTGGTATTGCTAATGGTCTGGACCCTGCCTCAATGCACTGTCTTTTAGAAGTTCTAAGTGACCCCTCGGCCTAAAGCTGTTGGGGTCTCGCTTCCTATCTTTGGATAGAGGAGCTGTGCTCTCGATGACTGACACTTGGGATTTCAGTGGGCCGCATAAGCTGGAAAGCCCTATCCCCCTCGTTGTGTTGGTTCCTTAGATCTCTGAGCTCTTGGGGAAAGTTCATAAAGAGTCTACCCTATACATATGAATTATCACATTGCGTGAAACTATCCTGTTTCAGTGTCCAAGCAGGCATTGGGGATTCTCAAACAAAAAAGTAATAGGAAATAAAGGAAAAAAAAAAAGCAACAAGCAAGTTAGAGCAAAAAGGGAACTGCAGGGAATTTTTAATTGACATATATTAGAAAAGTGATTAGATTATTTGGTTTTTGACTGCCCTTTTAATTCCAGATCACTATACATTTTGTATTCAGAAAAGGGAGTCTCCTAATGGAATAATGCCAATAAACTGCGTTATAAGATTACTCAGGTTCTGATACTAAAGCCGGTGAATTAAGTATTGAACACGTCACCAATTTTCTAAATAAATATGTATCTAAAAACTCTGTCCTCCCTCCCCCTGGAAGTGCTCCATATATGGCTGGCTGTATGTGGGTAGAGAGCCGAACTGCCCAATTATTGACTTCCATAACACTCATTATTCGAGTTGAGCCCTTTCAGAGCATCTGACCTGATCGACTAAAGTAACTACTGTAGTACCTGAGTATTTTAGTGCTCGCCCATCATTTCTGATGGCTTATAAAAACTTGTCTAATTACCAAGGTGCCACACAAGAAACATATCATGATAGGTAAAACCAGTAAGCTGTTCAAGACCTTCACAACCTTATTGTTGCAAAACATACTGACGGCATTGGTTACAGAAGAATTTCTAAACTACTGAAGATTACAGTCAGCACTGTTGGGGCCATAATCTTGAAGTGGAAGGAACATCATTTCACTATAACCCAGCCATGACCCGGTGCTCCACACAAGATTTCAGATAGAGGAGTGAAAAGAATTATCAGAAGAATTGTACAAGAGGCAAAGACCACTTGTGGAGAACTACAGAAAAACCTGGATTCAGCAGGTATAATTGTTTCAAAGAAAACAATAAGTAATGCACTCCTACTCCATGGTCTGTATGCACACTCACCATGCAAGACTCCATTGATGAAGAAAAATCATGTTCAAACCATCCAAGGGGGAAATGGTTGAGGAACTAAAGGTGGCTGGGAATTTAGGAGACAGTGATCATGCTGCTCTTGAATTTTGGATGACAAGAGGAGGAAGACCTGCGACGACTCAAATTTTAAGGTTGGACTTTATAAAGGCAGATTTTAATGGACTCAGGAAAAGGATAGTAAAGGTCCAATGACTGAATGTTCTAAAGCAGTGTTCCCCAACTCCAGTCCTCAAGGCCCACTAACAGTGCATGTTTTCAGGATTTCCTCAGTATTTCACAGGTGATGGAATTATTGATTTGGAATATATTTTTTCTCGACACTTGTTCTTTATGATAGTGGTAAATTTATGTCGATATATTTTGAGTTTATTTGTGAAAATATCAGAATTTTGGCTGCATTTTTTTCCATTTTGTAATTTTTAAGAATTTCAATTTTTATTTTCTTAAACCAGTTAGTCATGCTGTACAAAATAATTAATAAATATAATTTCCCATATGTCTATTTACATTTGTATATTTTTACAAACGTCATTTTATTTTGTCAGATTGTTGAAAGTGTTAGGGGTGCTTCACACACAGCGAGCTCACTGCCGAGATCGCTGCTGAGTCACGCTTTTTGTGACGCAGCAGTGACCTCATTAGCGATCTCGCTGTGTGTGACAATGAGCAGCGATCTGGCCCCTGCTGCGAGATCGCTGCTCGTTACACACAGCCCTGGTTCGTTTTCTTCAAAGCCGCTCTCCCACTGTGACACACAGATCGCTGTGTGTGACAGCGAGAGAGCGACAAATGAAGCGAGCAGGGAGCAGGAGCCGGCGTCTGGCAGCTGAGGTAAGCTTGTAACCAAGATAAACATCGGGTAACCAAGGTGGTTACCCGATATTTACCTTAGTTACCAGCCTCTGCAGCTCTCACGCTGCCTGTGCTGCCGGCTCCTGCTCTCTGCACATGTAGCTGCAGTACACATCGGGTAATTAACCCGATGTGTACAGCAGCTAGGAGAGCAAGGAGCCAGCGCTAAGCAGTGTGCGCGGCTCCCTGCTCTCTGCACATGTAGCTGCATTACACATCGGGTTAATTAACCCGATGTGTACTGTAGCTAGGAGAGCAAGGAGCCAGCGCTCAGTGTGCGCGGCTCCCTGCTCCCTGCACACACAGCTAAGCGGTGTGCGCTGGTAACTAATGTAAACATCGGGTAACCATACCCGATGTTTACCTTAGTTACCAGTCTCCGCAGATTCCAGACGGCGGCTCCGTGCAAGCGCAGCGTCGCTTGCACGTCGCTGCTGGCTGGGGGCTGTTCACTGGTCGCTGGTGAGATCTGCCTGTTTGACAGCTCACCAGCGACCATGTAGCGATGCAGCAGCGATCCTGACCAGGTCAGATCGCTGGTCGGATCGCTGCTGCATCGCTAAGTGTGAAGGTACCCTTAAAATTTCAGCACCAATTTCTAATTTATTAATATATTTTTTTTAATTAACCAGACCCATTTGTTTAGGGACCTTTTCAAACTTAAATGGCCTTTGAGGGGCCCATGTATTGGAAACTCCCCAAATGTGATACCATTTGTAAAACCTGCACCCCTCAAATACCTCAAAACTGCTGTCAAGCAATGTTTTAACCCTCCTGGTGCTTCACAGGATATAATACAAAGTGGAATAAAAAATAAAAAAAATTTCACTTTTACAAGACATAGCACATCAAGATAGACCCCAAAATTTATTACGCAGTTTCTTCTGAGGCCTCTGTTTGGATACACAGCCAGGCTCAGAAGGGAAGGAGCAATATTGGAATTTTGGAACACAAATTTGGTTGAAATAGATTGTGAGCACCATGTTGCATTTGCAAAGCCCCTAAGGTGCCCAAACAGCAGAAACCCCCCACAAGTGACCCCATTATGGAAACTAGACTCATCAAGGATTGCATTTATGGGCATAGCGAGCATTTTGATCCACAGGCACTACACAGAATTTGTCAACATTAGGTCATGATATTGACATTTTTCATTTTTTTCAACACAAATATTGATTTAACTCTAAATTTCTTACTTTTGTAAGAGGTAATGTGACGCCCCTGGACTAGTCAGGGCGTCACAGGGTACTGCACGCTCTTTACCCTTAGTGCAGGACTAAACCCCTCTTGGTTTTGGGTTCCCAACCTATAGTACTGCTTCTATCAGCATCCAAAATCACAATGACACTTCACATCACACCCTGTCAGACACACCAGTGGACTGCTGAGCTGGAATAGGGCCGCCCAAATAGGGATCACACAGACTAGTGGTAGGTGACAAGTCAGTCGGCACCAGGGGAGCAAAGTGAGAGGAAGGGAAGTAAGAGCTCTCTAAGGGAGAAAAAACTGGGGGTTTCAGCTCCCAGGGAAGTTGAGTGAAGGGTTGGGTTGCAGACGGTGGTCTGGGCCCGGAGTAGTCGGAGACAAGGTCGCGGGATATTGGGACTGGGTGCCTAGACCTAGTCTTGGAGGACAGTCAGCAGCTCGAGTTCAATAGCCTGTCTGGGATTGAAAGCAAGGCGGGGTACTGGACCCTAGGATGGGGAGTAGCTTCAAGCAACCCAGCAATTAACCTGCGGAGGATAGTGACTTTATGGACTGCCCCTACAAAGCTCAGAGATCAGGGGTGCTAGCTCAACGAGGGGGATAGGTCTTTCCAAGAAATGCAGCCCACAGAAATCCCAAGCGTGAGCTCTTAAGAGCACAGCTCCACTACCAATAGTAGGGATCGGGGCCCGGACAGCTTTATGCCTACGGGCCACCCGAACACTTCTAAATTTATTCACGGAGGCAGGCTCTGGACCATCAGGCAGTTCTGTAGGGGACGGATAACCGGACGAGGTCCCCCAAGAGGGCAGTGGCACCCAGAGACTTGGTTTACCTTGTTGTCAGAGTCTGCTTTTCATCACAGATGCTGTCTGAGTGAGTACATGGTCCTCCACTGCTACCACCAAGCCCTGTGCTACCCTACAGCCCAAAATCCCGAGTCCCTGGGCCTTCCCTACCCGTGGAGGGAAACGTCATCTGGCTGTACCCATTCCATCTCCCCCGGGCACTTCCATCGGCAGCGGTGGTAGTCCCCATTACCACACACCACGGGTGGTGTCACGAACTATCTCTCCCCTGTAAATAGCCCTCCTTTTTTATTTGTAGTGGCCGCAAGCCCCCGGGCTAGGAGACCCTCGACCCGCAGTGAGCCCCGGATCCGAGCGGTTCGAACGCTGCTAGGGCGGCACAGTAACACCAAAAATGGGGATTCACAATTTGTTACCCAGTTTCTAATGAACGCGGCAATACCCCACATGTAGTCAGAAAGTTCTGTTTGGACAAATCGGAGGGCTCGGAATGGAAAGAGCAATATTTGAATGTTGGAACACAAATTAGACTCTATTTGAAATAGATTGCAATATTTGCAGACCTGTGTGGTTGAAGAACAAGAGAAAACTCCCACAAACGTCATTTTTTGTAAATTCTATCCTCTAATGTCTTATCTAGGGAGGCAGTAAGCAGTTTTATTGCACCATTTTGTATGCAGTTGAAGCAACACAAATTTGAAAAATCACAATTTGCATTATTTTCTCTCATTTTTATGAATCTTTTTTGTGCGTTCTAAAAAAAACACTGAACATTTTTCACTAGTTTTTCAATGTTCAGAAATATAATTTGGTGTACTACTAAACAATTTTTTTCCAGGGATGCTAATTTTTCTGGGGGTAGTTTGGAGGGTTTATTTGGTGCACCTATGTCGCGGGCGGAGGGGTTGGGAACGCCGCTCGCCTGGGAATCGCTGGCACTCGGGTCCGGTGCTTCTGCTCCTCAGTGGCTTGAGCACGGGGCTGGACCCGGGGGCTCGATCAGCTCCTCCTCGCACACGAGTGAAAAGGGGACGTTTGGTGGTGGGATGTCGGTTGTGACGCCACCCACGGGGTTGTGGTGATGGTGGGCACCACCGCTGCTGGTGACGGTGCTTCCTGGGAGCGATGGCGGGGAGCAGCTGAGGTGTTGGCCCCTCCGTGGGTAGGGGCTGTTGGTCCCGGGGCCCCGGTTGGTTTGGTGAGTAAGGGATAGGTGCAGGTGCCGATGCGGGGAGGCAGCGCGGATGCGGGGCAGCGGTGTAGCGCTGTGCCGGATGGCACTGGGGTACTCACTCAGGTAGTCAATGACAGAGTCTCTAGTAAACCAAACGGCTGGATGGACCCCTATGGATTCCTACGGGTGGTCCACTTCCTGGCTTGTACGTGTCGGGAGAGCCCGATTTGCCCGCAGGCGCTGGCCCTTGGATCTCTGGCCGTTGGCGGTGGCTCTTATCCAGATGGGTTGGGCTGTTGCCTTCTGACGGGACTTGGGTGGGAATGAACCCCTGAGGTCCAGACTGCAATCAGAGAATTTGACCGTTTCAGCGGCTTCCGAGCCTAGTCGGGGTCTGAGTACCCTACCTTGGTGCTTAGCTTCAATCTGCTTCCCGCTTCGGTACCAGCGGGCCTCCGCCCGACCCTGGTCCTATGGTTCCGCAGACTTCCACTAACGCCTGCAGACGGTCACCACCGTCTGCTGACCTTGCTGATGGTGCCTGGGCTCCGACCCAGACACACACAGTCTCCACTTCAACTCCTCAACTCCACTCAACTCCACTGAACTCAACTGACTGCTTTTCCCGCCTCCAGGCCTGTGAACTCCTCGGTGGGTGGCTCCGCCCCACCTGGTGTGGACATCAGACCCTGGAGGGAGGCAACAAGGGTTTTGTTTGACGGGTGTTCCTGACCAGGGGAGGGGGGTGTGTGTGTATGTGATGTTATTCCGTGACCCCTGGGGTCCAGGGCATCACTCTTACCTTCATAAATGAGGAAGGTGCACATGTACCATGTTCTGCTCTAGTAAATTTTGTATAATTTGGCACCATATTTGTCACGCTTGGAGGGGATTAATTGTAATAAATAACAGACGGCCCTTGAAGCTCATAAGGGATTTGTCAATGCAGTGGTCACCAACCTGTAACTCGGGAGCCACACGTGGCTTGCAGGCCTGTGATGTGTAGCTCATGACCGTCTTCCAGATTGGTGCATTAGAATCTGGTCTAGCAAACAGCTGTGAAGGGCAGGTCTCCAGATGGTGACTTTTGTGAGTTGCCCCAAAATAGAAGAGCAGATCTAATTTGGGTATGGAACTTAGTGTGATTTCTTTTGAAAAGCTGTGGCTGTCATTATACGTGTAATGAGAGGCTCTGGGTGTCACTACAGTGAGGGGCAGAAGCTGAATGTGGCTTGCGAATCTCTCTCAGAGCTGAATGTGGCTCGTCTCAAGGTCTAGAAGGATGGTAAGTTGGTAACTAGGGTTGAGCGTGGTTCGTGGTTCTCCAGTTCGCGGTTCGAGTGATTTTGGGGGCTGTTCTAGATCGAACAAGAACTCGAGCTTTTTGCTAAAGCTCGATAGTTCTAGTTACGTTCGAGAACGGTTCTAGCAGCAAAAAGCCAATATAATAACTAGCTGGCTTTCCGCTGTAATAGTGTAAGTTACTCTGTGACTCACACTATTATGAAATTTCAGCGTATAGTGTGCGGGAACAGCACATTCGGATCACTGCTGCTGGGATAATGACGATCGCCATTTTTTTTTTTTCCCTTGTCTTCCTTCCCTAAGCGCGCGCGTGTAGTGGGGCGGGCCAGCATGTCAGCCAATCCCAGACACACACACAGCTAAGTGGACTTTTAGCCAGAGAAGCAACGGCATGTGTGATAGGATGTCCATGTCACATGCCCCTGCATTATAAATACGGGCATCTGCCTGTCTGGACGCCATTATCTGCCTTCTGCGTCTGGGTGTCAGTCACCACTGGCGTAGCTCCTGTCTCCGATACTGCTGTGTACGCTCTACACACAGCGCTATACAGAATAGGGATAGAAGTTTCTATTAGCCCTTGTAAGGGCTAATAACAGCAGGCTCAGAGCCATAGGTGACTGTCAGGTCCGTGAAAACAGATTTTAACAGCTACACAAGATAACAGCGTCTGTGTAGCTAAGGTCAGGGATTTCCTCGCTGCATTTCCCCATTAGGAAAGATAGAAAGTGAGGCTTCCTTTCCTCTACCCAGATCCACAACCCTGCCACTGTACCCTCCTGCCCTTTGTACACTCAAGCTCATTGTTACTAAGCCATTATACTAGCAAACACTGAGTAAACTTAGTGGCATCCTAAAAGTGGCTGTTGGACTTCCATTAGTGTCCAACTAGTGCAAATCTATTTGCAGCACCTCTGCATTGCACACTCAAACTCATTGTTACTAAGCCATTATACTAGCAAACACTGAGTGAACTTAGTGGCATCCTAAAAGTGGCTGTTGGACTTCCATTAGTTTCCCACTAGCGCAAATCTATTTGCAGCACCTCTGCATTGCACACTCAAACTCATTGTTACTAAGCCATTATACTAGCAAACACTGAGTAAACTAAAGGTCCAGTCACACTAAGCAACTTACCAGCGATCCCAACAACGATAGGGATCGCTGGTAAGTTGCTAGGAGGTTGCTGGTGAGATTTCACACTGCGACGCTCCAGCGATCCCACCAGCAACCTGACCTGGCAGGGATCGCTGGAGCGTCGCTACACGAGTTGCTGGTGAGCTCACCAGCAACCAGTGACCAGCCACACGTGCAGAGAGCAGGGAGCAGCGCACACTGAGCGCTGGCTCCCTGCTCTCCTAGTACAGCACACATCGGGTTAATTACCCGATGTGTGCTGCAGCTACATGTGCACAGAGCAGGGAGCAGCGCACAATGCTTAGCGCTGGCTCCCTGCTCTCCTGGCTACAGCACACATCGGGTTAATTAACCCGATGTGTCCTGCAGCTACATGTGCACAGAGCAGGAGCCGGCACTGACAGTGAGAGCGGCTGAGGCTGGTATCAAAGGTAAATATCGGGTAACCAAGGACAGGTCTTCTTGGTTACCCGATGTTTACATTGGTTACCAGCCTCCGCAGAAGCCGGCTCCTGCTGCCTGCACATTTAGTTGTTGCTGTTTCGCTGTCACACACAGCGATCTGTGCTTCACAGCGGGATAGCAACAACTAAAAAATGGCCCAGGACATTCAGCAACAACCAACGACCTCACAGCAGGGGCCAGGTTGTTGCTGGATGTCATACACAGCAACATCGCTAGCAACGTCACAAAAGTTGTTCGTTAGCAGCGATGTTGCTAGCGATGTTGCTTAGTGTGATGGGGCCTTTAGTGGCATCCTAAAAGTGGCTGTTGGACTTCCATTAGTGTCCCACTGGTGCAAAGCTATTTGCAGCACCACTGCATTGAACACTCTTGCTCTGTTTTTAATAAGCTATAATAATAGCAAAAAATGATGCCAGTTAGTTGCATCCAAAAAGTGGCTGTTGTACTCCATTTGTGCCCCAATGGTGCCAAGCTATTTCTAACACCTCTGCATGACACCCTCCTACACATTTTGCAATGCTATTTTTATAGCAAACTCATGGAATTCTTTGCTGCATTTCACCTTTAGGAGGGATAGAAAGTGAGGCTTGCTTTACTGTCCTGGTACACACAGAACACGGCCACTGTACCCACCTGCCCACTTTTGCCACGCTATTTAATTTGCCCAAAGAGCTGACACTTTTTCTGCCATCCTAAAATTGTCTGGAATACTAAGTTAGTGTTCCTTTGCTGCCAAGCAAGGTACAACACATGTGCGTTCTACACTCCTTTCCATTTGTGGAACGCAATAATTAACTGAAGGTAGTCCAGCCAATCTTTCACAAAGGTGCAGGCGTCGATATAATGTTGCCTTCATCCAATGGTGGTTCTCTCAATGTCTGACAGCTCAACAATACCATCTGTTTCCACTTCCAAAACAAGTGACGACCTGGCAATCACACTTCCGCTTACGGGTAAAGGGGTGGAAGTTCATCGTGAAAAAGCATGTGTGACTGCTGTCCCCACAGTCACAGAGGATGAAGAGCACGCAGATGCACTTGATGGGGCAGGCGGTGGTTGCACAGCCCCGCTAGGCCGCATTGTAGCACAGTGAAATTCCCTTTGTGACTTATGCTTCATTTTAAGTCTTGTATTTGGTGGGATCGACAGAATGCAGCAAAACCACGCAACATGAAAAGCACTGTTGGGTTCATAAATGATTCTTTCACTTTCCCAAAACAAACAATAAGAACCATGCATTAAATTGAAATAATAGAACAATCTAATCAGTGGCCTACTGTTTGCTAAGCACTCTGCGTAGCAGCAGTAATTGTGTGTTTGTGCGTGTGTGTGTGTGTGTGTGTGCGAAGACAACTAACTAGTGGCGCATCACAAGAGCTTCCCAGTTATCTACCTAAACATAGACAAAACACATCACCCACCCTGAATACCCTTGTTAGCTGAAGCCTCACAGATAAGGCAGATGATAACAGTGTGAATGCAAACCACACAGCTCTGCAACACAGTCATGTAAATATTGAAAAGCAACATTCAATGCAAACATATGTCTCTGTCCCTCTATGATTTAAACTGTACGTGACAATTTGACAGTGCAGAGGCAGCAAGTATGATTGTCTATATAGTCGTCCTACCCAGAACAGATATGTGTTTTCATAATAAAACAAAGTGTTGCGTGCACGCATTACTGTCTGGGCACAGCCTATCGTACCCGGGTAATGTGATGTCCAGTTGCCATAAATACAGACTTTACGCTCCTATCATGGTTAACAGTATAGACAGCACCAGAAGAATGTTGGTCTGTGGCACAGGATGCTGCTCACTGGTGTTACGGCACTCCTCATAAAACTCCAAAATGACTCCCCTCACAATTGAACGAAGTGTTTCTGCGGTTGCTCCTTCCTGTGTGCCGATTTACCCCAGCCGCAGCCTAACTCCAGTGTTTCGCCAACTGAGTATGCTCTGCCTGACTGTGTCATTCCTTAGGCAAAGTCTTAATTTTGGGCTACAGCGCATGCTCGTTTGGACTGTGCCTGAGTCATTCTGCGACCTGCGGCTCAACACACTTACACAGGGCCCTGGTGCTTGACTCACTCTCGGGAGGCCACTAAAACTAACTGCACCCAACATCAGCCCCAGGTGTCCCCTTACACTGCAGTGGCGGTCCCCACTGACCGCAATACAGAGAGTGGCATCCCGAAAATACATATAAAGAAGCAACCTAAATGTGACCAGACTCTTCCTCCACGTGGAGTCCCTGAAGGTAATGCACCAACACAACACCTGTGGGACTTCACACTGACTGAGAAAAGCCTCTTTGCACAGGTACTTGCACTCCGTGCCGGGTCTACGTCCTGTATTGTGCCTAGACAGCATGCTGAAGCGGATAGTCTTTTTTTCAGAAACTGTATTTCATGCTACTGAGCATGCTCAGGCACTTACTGCATCAGAGGCTAGGTCGGGTAATGAACTCTTTGGCCCTGCCCCTGATGTGGGGAGCCCATAAAGACCACAGGGCATCAGGTGTCCTGATAATTTGGCCAGGCCACTCCCAACAGGCTTGCAGAGGTCCGCCCCTATGACTTGTTACCTCATTGTTGTTGGTCAGACGATGACTGTTGAAGTGTTTTGGTTGTGGCAGCCATGAGGTCATCATTCAAGTGGCGGTTCAAAATAGGACGCTAGTTATGCCACTCATGATGTGTCACTCTGCTTTTATCTCCAGGAGGTGCATTGTGGTCCACCCTGGTTTCGGGCGGACCCAGGTTATAAAAGGGGCTGGAGCCAAGAAGAAGGTGCCCAGTCTTCTATTATGCTCCGAAAGAGCACACCTCCATGTGTTGAACCCATTGCGGCTTTAGGCCAGAGGTAGGCAGGGATAGGTCATCGATGCAGGCCGCCACCACAGTTGGTAATGCAGAACGTTTAAGAACAGCTCCTGTCCTACCAGTCCTGCTAGTGCAGCCCAGTGGCATAAACAGGCCTGCTGCTGCTGATGCGCCTGCTGTCCATAGGTGTGTCCCCTACGCACACGGACTGCGTAACCAATGGCCCCTGTGTTGTTAACAGGGAGTTCCGGGGCTGGGTGGTCGTGTGGACCCTGTCACGCTAACAGGGCTCACAGTCTCCAGATCCGAGTTGCGTCTAACTCGGTTCAGGCTACTATTTGTTTGAGAGTCAACCTGCTCTGTATCCTCCACCTAACCTTCTAGTTGCCAACCTCTCCTTTTCCATCTCTGAGAACGGTGGACACCGAATGGCGATTGGGATATCTACCTTTCTCTTTCTTTTCTTCTTAATATTTTTGATATAGCGGTAACATAGTATATACCACCTTATCCAAATCTGCCAGTCCCACCATACCAGATGTTGTTTCTTCAGCAAATGTTAATGTTGCTTAACCACCAAACCCACGGACACAAACTTTTTTACCCTTTCCAACACACCTGTTCCCCTTTCCACCAGCATCTGTCCTTTTTCAACTCAGTTTGTATATGACCAAAAATGCCTCGGTCCCTCAGATGTGGACAAGTAAGACCATTTCCTCCTATCGATGAAAAAGCTTTGAGATTCACTCTGTGCACCACTGGTGTTTAGTGGAACAGCAGATGTAAGATTGCGTACCACCTTCTGCTGATACTCCTGCATACGTGCGTCCCTTTCTATGGTAGGAGTTATTTCGCAATATTTTGTATTGTACCGGGGATCTAACAGTGTGGCAACCCAGTAGTCAGCATGACTTGGAATTCGTACAATCCGAGGGTCATGTTCTAGGTAGTGCAGCAAGAAGGCGCTCATGTGTCTTGAGCATCCAGGAGGACCAAGTCCTTGGTGTGTTGGTGGCGGAGAGGTGAGAATCGTGCCTCCTTCCTCTGCCCTCTCCCCACAACCTCGCACAACCAAAATGTAAGCAAGCTCTCACTAATCTGCTGAGTCTTCCATGCCCATCGCCAGTTCATCCTCCATTTCTTCCTAGCCTCCTGCACCTTTTTCAACTGTTTTGCTAATACTATGCTCCCTTGATAATCCCTCTCCCCCACCGTACCATGACTGCCGCCAAGGTGCCGCTGACCGTCTGGACCTTGTTGATCTTGTTATCCCTTCCGCATATGACTCCTCCAGTACTTCCTCCCTTCCTCTTGGACCAACACCTGACTCCGAATAATACTTAGTGTGTTCCATCATGTAGATGACCAAAATTGTCACGCTGAGAATGTCATCGCCAGTGTTAAACATCTGCGTCGACATTTGTAAACTGTGTAGAATGGTGCATATATCCTTGATCTGACACCACTCCAGCAGCGTGATCTGCACCACCTCTGGATCAAGTTAGCCCAGGGTATACATCATAACGTATTTCAGCTGGGCTCTGCGGTGCTGCCACAGACGCTGCAACATGTGCAGGTTAAAATTCCTGCGTGTCGGAACATCGCATTTCTGACGTTTAACCGCCAGACCTTAAGACTTCAGGAGCAATGAAAGTTGTTGAGCTACTGGGTGCGAACGATGGAAGTGAGCACATAGTGAGCGTGCCCGCTGTACAAGGCCATGTAGGCCGGGATGTTGTTTTAAAAATTGCTGGAGAATCAGATTAAACACGTGAGCCATACAAGTCACGTGTGTCACATGGGCCTGACGAAGGCACGCTGCCATGTTTGCATCATTGCCGCACACGGCTGTTAAGTCACCACCGTAGTCCGCTACGTCAATTTGTACTCCTGTCGCAAGGTGACAACGTGTTCCTTTCGTGCATAGTGCTGATGATGGGAGAGGAGTCGACGCCAGCGGCGCAGGTGGACACAGGTTATGCTCACCCACTGGGATGCGTTACCTTGACAGATGCAGAACCACAGGCTGAATGCAAGTGGTGGGTATCTCACAGATGAAGTACCATCATTCCGCTACAACCAATGGGAAGACACAACACCCTTTTTTAGGCCCCTCCTGTCTGAAGAGTGAAGACCACTGCCAGACATAGCTATGAACCTCTGGTTACTGTTACATTTGACCGCCTGATGGCCTTGAGCTCTGCTGCCAGCATAGTAAGGAGGTGTGTGGGATACCTTGGGCACAGTTACAAGGAAGGGTGGCCTGACCACACAGGGTTTGGGCTGAGGTGCAGGAACAACACGAGGTTGATGAGGCAGAAGCAGTGGAGGAACTTGTACATACAGAGGAAGGATTTAAACACACAACTCGTGGGGACGGAAAGACTTGTACAGCAGACACTTCTCCATCTATCACCATAGTTACCCAGTGCCCAGTCAACGACATGTAACGACCCTGTCCATACTTACTTGTTACGAGGGGGACCCGGGGAAGCGTGCCAAGATGGGAAATGGACTGCTTCCGCCGGTCAAGGTCCACTGTGCGGTGTAAGGGACCGCCGCTATGGTGGGTGAAGAGTGAGCGGGTTGCTGCTAGCGATCGTCTGGAATGTCACAGACGATCTATGTACACCGATCTGCCCTAACCCGTGAGGGTTGTATGGCACAGATCTCACGGCTCGGTGTACCTGTTGCACGGGGAAGCACAGAGGTGCCCACGCACGTGTGCCAGTGGAAGTCACGAGAATATGGCACGAGGGTAGCACAGAGGTGCCCACGCACGTGTGCTTTCAATAACCAGGTGAGTCCAATGGAGACTTGAGGAGCTCACCTGGGACAGGAACACGGCCTGTTGACGGGGGTACTGCCGGAGCAGGAAGGCAGGAACACGGCCTGCAAACGAGGTACTGCCGGAGCAGCAAGGGCCAAGCCCACAAGAGACAGTAATGCCTGAGTAGTGGCGTGGCAGCACGCTGCCAGACATCCAAACACAGAAGGACGGTCGCGCGCCGCCATGATGGCAGGGGGAGCTTTTTAAGGAGGTGCAGCTCCACCCGAGGGCGGGCGCGAGGCGGAGATGACGGACTTGACCCAATCAGGGTCCACGACGTCCCAGCCTGGCCAGTCAGGATTCACCACGTCACCAGCCTGGTCATCAAGCCGTGTGACGTCAGTGAGCGAATCAGGACCCACCACGCATTGCACATGCTCACCCTCCTGCCTCTGGGAAATAGAGGCGGGATCCTCGGTCTCACAATGTGGAGAGATAACGGGAATCTCACTGCTTGCCTGAGCAGTAAACCTCTGCACATTGCGCAGCCTCGCAGACCTTCGGGGCCGCTGAGCAGGAGAGTCTGCGGCAGGCCAGGAATGGGAGACCGCTTCACTCCTTGTAACAGGAGAACCACTAGGTGTCACCCTTCTGCTGCCTCTCTGAGAAGGTATCTCCTGCACACTGCGCAGTCTGGCAGACCTTCGGCGCTGCTGAGCAGGAGTGCTCGTGGCAGGCAAGGAATGGGAGACTGCCTCAGTCCTTGCCTCAGGAGAGCCACGAGATGTAACATTACCCCCCCGTCTAGGCCCCCCCCTGTCCGTGCTCGAAGGCCGCTATCAAACCCGGGGCGCGGATATGATCCTCCAACTCCCAGGATCTATGCTCCGGACCACGGCCGGCCCACTCCACAAGGTAGTACCTCTTGCCCTGTATGACTTTTGTCTCCACAAGTTTTGCTACCTCAGGGTCGTCGGACGGGGAGTCGGTTTGAGCCGGCAGGGACCCCGAGAATTTATTAAGTCGTACGGGTTTCAGGAGGGACACGTGAAAGGTGTTGGCTATAGCCCAGCGTGGAGGGAGCTGGAGTCGATATGCCACTGGGTTTACCTGCTGTAGCACTTTAAACGGACCCAGATACCTAGGGGCGAATTTGGCTGCCTGTACCCGTAGGTTAACATTCTTAGAGGACAGCCACACTAGGTCACCAGGGGCGAAGGATGGTGCAGGGCGGCGGCGAACATCAGCCGTTGTCACCATCCGGTCTTTAGAACTTTTAAGAGCCTCTTGGGTGTCATCCCAGATCTCCCGGGCCTTGGTCGCCCAATCCTCCACTCTAGTATCGGGTGACGTAATGGGCATCGGAACCGGGATTCTGGGATGTTGTCCGTTATTGACTAGGAACGGAGTCTGGCCAGAGGATTCATGGACCGAATTGTTAATGGCAAATTCGGCCCAAGGAAGGAGGTTAGCCCAGTTGTCGTGGCGTGCGGATATAAAATGGCGGAGGTAAGTTACCAAGGTCTGATTAGTCCTCTCCACTAGTCCATTGGTCTCGGGATGGTATGCGGAGGAGATGTTCAGCTCTATCTGCAGGAGCTTACAGAGCTCTCTCCAGAAGCGAGACGCGAACTGGGGACCCCGGTCGCTCACCACCTTGTCAGGCATGCCATGCAACCTAAATACATGCCGAATGAACAAGGTGGCGAGAGCACGTGACGTCGGGAGTCGTGGGAGAGGCACCAAGTGGACCATTTTAGAGAAGTAGTCCGTGATGACCCATACGACCCTGTGCCCTGCTGACTTGGGCAGATCTCCCAGGAAGTCCATCCCAACCACTTCCCAGGGACGATCCGGCACTGGCAGTGGGTGAAGAAGACCTGCCGGTCTCTGCCGGGACGGCTTATTCCGAGCACACGACATACAGGCTCCCACATATTCCTGTATGTCCTGGGGTAGTCTCGGCCACCAATAATGCCTGGTCACCAGGTCTCTGGTCCTTTTGACCCCGAAGTGACCCCCGACCTTGGAGGCATGGGCCCACGATAGCACCTCGTTCCGTAGTTCAGGGGGAACGAGGGTTTTGCCAGGTGGCACCTGGTCTAAAGAAGTGGGAGTGACCATCCTCAAGCTGTCCGGGGGTAGTATAAGACGAGGCTCCTCCTCGTCCTCCTCCAACACAACCATACAACGTGACAAGGCATCGGCCCGTACGTTCTTCTCACCGGCCAGGTGGCGGATAATAAAGCGGAACCGGGAGAAGAATAAAGACCAACGGGCCTGCCTTGGGTTCAGGCATTGTGCTGTCTGGAGGTATGTGAGGTTTTTGTGGTCAGAAAAAACCTCAAATGGATGCTTCGCACCCTCCAGGAGATGCCGCCATTCCTGGAATGCTAGTTTCATCGCCAGTAACTCCCTATCCCCTATGGAGTAGTTCCTCTCGGCCGGAGAAAAGGTCTTGGAGAAAAAGAAACACGGATGTTTCCTTCCTCGTTCGTTTTTCTGGTACAGGACTGCACCTGCACCGACCGAAGAGGCGTCTACCTCCAGTAGGAAGGGTTTGGAGATGTCTGGACGATGAAGGATGGGAGCTCTGGAGAAGTGAGTTTTGAGAGTGTGAAATGCCTCTACCGTTTCCCGTGTCCATGCTTTGGGATTAGCACCCTTGCGGGTAAGAGCAATGATGGGTGCTGCCACCGTCGAGAAGTTGGGAATGAACTGGCGATAATAATTGATAAACCCCAAGAATCGCTGGATCGCCTTCAGCGAGCGGGGCTCAGGCCAGTTCATCACTGTCTCCAACTTCCCCGGATCCATTGCTAACCCCTGACTGGACACTATGTACCCCAAGAACGGCAAGGATTCCTGTTCAAAAACGCACTTTTCCAGCTTAGCATATAACGAATGGGTGCGGAGCCTCTTAAGTACTCGGATGACATCCCTCCGATGGGTGGTAAGATCGGGGGAGAAGATAAGAATGTCATCCAGGTATGCAACCACGGAAAGATACAAATCCCGGAAAATGTCATTCACAAAGTCTTGAAATACGGCGGGGGCATTGCAGAGTCCGAAGGGCATTACTAGATACTCGTAGTGACCGTCCCTGGTGTTAAAGGCGGTTTTCCACTCATCGCCCTTTCGGACTCGCACTAGATTATACGCCCCGCGTAGATCCAGCTTTGTGAAGACCTTTGCCCCGCGGAATCGATCAAATAGCTCAGTAATGAGGGGCAAAGGGTATTTGTTCTTGATTGTGATTGCATTTAATCCCCTGTAATCGATACAGGGGCGCAGATCCCCTTCCTTCTTCTGCACAAAAAAGAACCCTGCACCAGCCGGTGAAATAGACTTGCGAATGAACCCCTTCGCCAGGCTGTCCTGAATATATTTGGACATAGCCTCCGTCTCTGGAGCAGAGAGTGGATACACTCTGCCCCTAGGGGGCTCGGAGCCTGGCTTCAGGTCTATTCGGCAATCATATGGCCGGTGGGGAGGAAGAGTATCTGCGGCCCTTTTGGAAAAGACATCCCTGTAGGCCTCATAAGGTGTCGGTAAACCCGGCCCCTCAGTATTCCCTGAGGACCCAACCGACCTAATGGTAGCGGGTGGTTCGGTAGTCACGAGGTGCTCTCTACAGGATCCTGCCCAGGATGAGATCTCCCCTGTTGCCCAGTTGAGTATAGGAGCATGCTGTCTCAACCAGGGAAGACCCAGTAGGATCTCATCCGTCCCCCCTGGAAGCACCAGGAAGGACACCTGCTCATGGTGTCCCGGTGGTACATCCATCCTGAGAGGGATGGTTATCTGGGTGATAGGATCGAGTAGTATGGACCCGTCGACTACCCGGACCCTGAGTGGCTTGGGCAACAGAACCAGGGGAACTGAGTATCGGGTTGCCAGGGAGGTCGAGATGAAATTGCCTTCAGCGCCTGAGTCCAAGCAAGCCAGGGCAGAGAAGAGAGTAGTGCCGAACTGCAACTGGGCGCTGATAGTCAACCTAGAGGGAGAAGTAGCGTCTAGAGTCCCCCCTCTGATAGAAACTAGACGCTGTCTTTTCCCGACGGTTTGGGACATAGGGTAGCTATGTGTCCCCTCTGCCCACAGGAAAAGCAGATGACACAAGACCGAGAACCTGGGGCAGAGGAGACCACCTTGGACACCTCCATTGACTCCACGGAGTCGCCTACAGGACTGGCTGGGGGACCTGTCTGATGGAAGACGGGAGTCAGACGCTTTTTAGGCCGAGAAGACGTGGGTGCTGAAGAGACCTCGAGCCTTCGCTCCGCCTGGCGGATGTCTATGCGAGAGGCAACCTGAATCAAGGACTCTAAAGTGGCAGGCACCTCACGTGTGGCCAGTGCGTCTTTGACAAACCCTCCCAGGCCCTCCCAAAACACAGGGACAAGGACCTTATCCGGCCAGTCCAGCTCTGCGGCCAGTGTCCTAAAGTGTACAGCAAAGTCCCCGACTGAAGCAGACCCTTGCCGAAGTCGTAGGAGGCGCAGCGCGGAATCGTGGGTGACTTGAGGCCCGAGGAACACCATTCTCATGGCCCCAAGATAAGCTGCTAAGTTATTCACCACACGATCTCCGCGCTCCCACAACGGCGTGGACCACTTCAGCGCTCTCCCTGTGAGCAGGGACTGGACGAAGGCTACCTTCGCCTTCTCGGTAGAGTAAAGAGTCGCGGACAGCTCTAAGTAGGTGGTAACCTGGTTTATAAAACCACGGCACTCAGAGCTGTTGCCGCTAAAGCGCTCTGGAAGCGCAAGGCGAGGAGACCTTCCGCCCAATAGCACAGCCTGGGTAGCCGCCTGGGTGGCGACTGTCGTCAGAGTAGTCTTATCGGAGGAAGACTGCTCCACTGCTGCCAATCGTGACTCCAACTGCTGCACATAACGCAGCAACTGCTGCTGCTCTTCAGCCATAGCCAGACCTTTGGCGCGACCGTAATGTTACGAGGGGGACCCGGGGAAGCGTGCCAAGATGGGAAATGGACTGCTTCCGCCGGTCAAGGTCCACTGTGCGGTGTAAGGGACCGCCGCTATGGTGGGTGAAGAGTGAGCGGGTTGCTGCTAGCGATCGTCTGGAATGTCACAGACGATCTATGTACACCGATCTGCCCTAACCCGTGAGGGTTGTATGGCACAGATCTCACGGCTCAGTGTACCTGTTGCACGGGGAAGCACAGAGGTGCCCACGCACGTGTGCCAGTGGAAGTCACGAGAATATGGCACGAGGGTAGCACAGAGGTGCCCACGCACGTGTGCTTTCAATAACCAGGTGAGTCCAATGGAGACTTGAGGAGCTCACCTGGGACAGGAACACGGCCTGTTGACGGGGGTACTGCCGGAGCAGCAAGGCAGGAACACGGCCTGCAAACGAGGTACTGCCGGAGCATGCCTGAGCAGTGGCGTGGCAGCACGCTGCCAGACATCCAAACACAGAAGGACGGTCGCGCGCCGCCATGATGGCAGGGGGAGCTTTTTAAGGAGGTGCAGCTCCACCCGAGGGCGGGCGCGAGGCGGAGATGACGGACTTGACCCAATCAGGGTCCACGACGTCCCAGCCTGGCCAGTCAGGATTCACCACGTCACCAGCCTGGTCATCAAGCCGTGTGACGTCAGTGAGCGAATCAGGACCCACCACGCATTGCACATGCTCACCCTCCTGCCTCTGGGAAATAGAGGCGGGATCCTCGGTCTCACAATGTGGAGAGATAACGGGAATCTCACTGCTTGCCTGAGCAGTAAACCTCTGCACATTGCGCAGCCTCGCAGACCTTCAGGGCCGCTGAGCAGGAGAGTCTGCGGCAGGCCAGTCATGGGAGACCGCTTCACTCCTTGTAACAGGAGAACCACTAGGTGTCACCCTTCTGCTGCCTCTCTGAGAAGGTATCTCCTGCACACTGCGCAGTCTGGCAGACCTTCGGCGCTGCTGAGCAGGAGTGCTCGTGGCAGGCAAGGAATGGGAGACTGCCTCAGTCCTTGCCTCAGGAGAGCCACGAGATGTAACACTTACTGTTCCAAGTATCTGTGGTGAAATGCACCCTGTCACACACAGAGTTTCTCAAGGAAGCGGTGATGTTGTGTGCGACCTGCTGTGTTAGCACAGGCACCCCTTTCTTGGAGAAGGAGTGGCAAATGGCCATCGGCTCTTGGGGCACTGCAGTGGGCATAAGGTCTCGAAAATCCTCGGTGATAAAAGGGTGTAAAGGCAGCCTTTCTGTAGCCAACAAGTTTGAGATGCTGAAACAAAACCTCTTAGGCATGTCATGCACATCGAAAATCATGTAAAAAACAGCGAGGGGACTCCAACCACAGTCTCCCTCGTTGCCATTAATTGGGCCACACACACCCCACTTGACTGTCATCAGTTGATCCCCCTTTTTAAAATGAAAAAGATGCTTTGCATGAAGCACTCTCAAAAATACGTGTGCCTTTCGCGTCCTCTGGCTGACCCAGGGGAAGAAACGTCCTCTGAGAGCCATGACTTGTTCATCTTGGTTCTTTTAGAAACACAGCGAGGGGACTCCAACCACAGTCTCCCCCGTTTCCACTAATCGGGCCACACACACCCCACTTGACTGGCATCAGTTGATCCCCCTTTTTTAAATGAAAAAGATGCATTGCATGAAGCACTCTCAAAAATACGCGTTCCTTTCGCCTCCCCTGGATGACCCAGGGGAAGAAAAGTCCTTTGAGAGCCATGCCAACATTGTCAGTGGACAGACGCGTGTGCTTATCTGCCAGCAGACCCCCAGCAGCACTGAAGACAGGTTCCGAGAGAAAGCGGGCTGCAGGACACAACAAGATCCCCAAGGCGTACGTGGCAAGCTCAGGCAATTTATCCAGATTGGAAGCCTAAAATGAGCAGGGCTCAAGTTGCACAGTAATGGCATCAATGTTTCCTTGCATATACTCATATATTTGTGTCTCCTCCTCTTTTTCCTTGTCCAGCTCTTTTGTTTTCGCATGAGTATATGTCCTTGTCACTTTCCCATGTGTTTGTGTTGTGAGTTGTTTGTTACCTTTTGGACACCTTTGAGGGTGTTTTCTAGGTGTTTTTATGTGTTTGTGATTGCCTGCCATTGTTTCCTATGCGGTTCGAGTGGTTCGCCGAACCGGTTCGCCAAACCGAACTCGAACGAGACCTCCGTTCGGCGAACCGAACTCGGTGCCAAACCGCGACCGGTTCTCTCATCTCTAATGGTAACCTCTGCTTCAATGGAAACATTGTGCTGAGGGGTATAGGAATTTAAAAATAAATTAGGGGTCTCGATTTACTAAGGCAATCCTAATCAGGGTCATTTCTTAGAGAACTTAGGAATTGTCCCTAAAATGAGGAAAACTCATTAGGGCTTCATAACGGGATAGGGTCATTACAGCTGTAAATAAAAGGGTACTGAGGACAGATTTTGTTGCCCAGTAGGAGCAGAGTATGTGGTTTTTGTTGTTGTTTTTTCAATAAATTCATGTTAAGGCTAATACCCCTATTATTTTCTATTTCAGAGACATTGGTGAAACTCCATGAACAGAAATGGAAGGCCATGGGTTTTATGTATTGAAGGGCATAGAAATTGGTTTGCTGGGCGATTAATTGTAGGGATTCTTGGGTGGCAAAAATTTTGAAAAAATCAAAGGAGGTAAAATTAGTGACGTCAACTTTTGTACCATAGGCTGCTGGAAACTGGAGAATTTGCAGGGAAAAGGACTGATCACAGGATAGCTCTATGAAAAGGGGACTGCAGAACTTGGCCCTGCCACTGACGTTTCAGCAGTGACGACTGACTCTGCTACCATCGGGCTGTGGGATCCTGTGGAGGAAGCCGAGTTGTCACTGTTTCAAAACAGTTCTGCTTTAGAGGCAAATTCTGTATCTGTCCCGGAACTGCCGTAGCAAAGCAGCGTATACGCCTGCTCCATAGTAAGCATTCTGAGGGCCACTATTGTATTTTATATACTTGCCTAACATTAAAAGAATAAAACCTAAAAGCAAACCTAACACTATTAAACCTAAAACTAATCTAAGACTGGTATTTTTTTAGTTGTATTTTTTTATTTTTCTTTTATTATACTTTTGTTGTGTAAATTTTATAAAACCCAGAACACTAAACCCTAACCCAGCTATTAGTAAAGACAGAAAGAAAAAATCATAAGATAAAAAAAAAAAAATAAAAATTAAAATGCAATCTGATTAGGGGGATGACACGGGGAATGGTGTTGGGGTGATGATCTGGGGGTGATGATCAGGAGATTGGGGTAGGGTTCATTGATTTGATCTTGAACTTGATTCTAACTTCACTGACAGGACAGCACTTGTATCCCTCTTATCTCCCAGAACAACTACAAGGAGAGAAGAGAGAGGCACAGGATCACCGTTATGTAACTGGTCTCGTTCGTGTTCTCCAGGTTCTCTGTTATTCCTGGTAGCTGAAATCCTGGAGATTTTGCAGCTCTGGGGGCACAATTTCCTTATTCCCTATTTCCTGAATGACCGCCATTTTAATGCGCATTGGTGGTTGTTAATGGGTTAAAGAAACATTAAACCATTGCATCAAACAGGGAACAGTGGCCAGGTCCGCACGCCTGGAAGTCAGTGGAAGTGTCACCTTAGGAAAGAACGACTGAATCTTTCAGAAATCTAGGGACTGAAGGGAAATTTATATTGAGATGTTACTCCCTGGCTGAGATTTTAGTGAAAAAACACAATCATAGGGGAAATGTATCCAAATTATTGGAAGGAAGAGTAAAGCAGTGACCCATAGTGACCAGGAGTTCAGCCCTGATGTGAATAAAAATTAATACAGTACACCCTGTTCTCTTTAAGGGTAAATAGAAAAAAATACTTATACATAAGATATAAATTGAAACTATTACTAGCACATGATGGTGAATTGTCCTGTTTATTGCTCGTAAAAGTCCTCTTAGGTTCCTCTATGCCACTAGTGGTTGTAGTAGGAGATCCACCTAGGGCAGAAGATGACAAGTTGCCATTGTTTTTATGTTGTGTTTATCCATCGGCACTCAGGAGAGGAAAAACCCCCTGTGGGGGAAACCTCTAGGGAACCATGGCCTATGGATAACTGTCCTTCCCTGGGGGCACAAGGCAACATGCCATCTAGAAGTTCTGGTCCACGGTCATTTTACTGACTCCTGGTAGGATTTTCATGGTCTTCATCTTCTTCTTGTATTTGGACACTACAGTACACCAGAATGTAGCAACACCCCCATCCTTCAATAGGAAGGAGTGGATATGGCTGCATGTTACACTGCAGGTCACGGCCCTCAGGACACTCCTAGTGTTGATTGATTAGGAGCCAGGACTGACAAGTAGTCAGGAGTGCACTCTAAGACTCGTTGGCTTTTTCTGGTGCACATCATTTCCATTAGAAGCTCTGCTGGGACATGTCTTCAGAGCTCTTTATTTCCACCATCTTATCCTCCTCCAGATTCTGTGGTAGGCGACCTTCACAAAAAGAGATACTAGGTTAGAAATAACTTTTACATATTAATGGGACACATGAAATGGGATTATCTTAATGGGAAAACATCTCCAGGTTTGGCCCTATGGGCAATCAGCAAACTGTAAGCAACACTAAAGGGTGCTTTACACGCTGCAACATCGCTAGCGATTGCTAGCAATGTCGCGAGCGTTAGCACCTGCCCCCGTCACTCGTGCGACATTTGTTGATCGCTGCCGTAGGAAAAATTATTGCTAAGTCAGCGTCACACGCACATACCTTGGCAGCGACGTCGCTGTGACCGCCGAACAATCCCTCCCTCAAAGGGGACGTGCGTTCGGCGTCATAGCGACGTCACTGCGGCGTCACTAAGCGGCTGGCCAATAGAAGCGGAGGAGCGGAGATGAGCGGCACATAACCTACCACCCACCTCCTTCCTTCCGCATTGCTGGTGGATACAGGTAAGGAGTTGTTTGTCATTCCTGTGGTGTCACACATAGCGATGTGTGATGCCGCAGGAATGACAAACAACCTCGTTACTCACCTGACAACGATATTTGGTGTTTGGACGATCTCTCCAAAACCAACGATTTTAACCACTTTTGCAATCGTTGAAGGTCGCTCGTACGTGTTACACGCTGCGATGTCGCTAACGACGCCGGATGTGTATCACAAACACTGTGACCCCAACGATAAATCATTAGCGATATCGCACCATGTAAAGCACCCTTAAGAGTTTTCCTCACTACACTGTGCTAACTGATTCTCATGGGACAAGATGGGGTTTCATGACCCCTATCCCACCATTTACAATGACTCACCTGTGATGGGGTGTTTTAGGTCTCCGATTAGGTGTTTTAGCTTTCTGCATCTGCTTTACAACCTTCCATCCATCATCAGCAAATGTGAATCCACAGAAAAGATTTTGATTTTTTTTAGCCATTCGTGGTTTAGTGGCTTCGGAGAAAGAAAGGACATCTTTCAATGCATCTGATGTCATCACTGGTGGCTGTGGACAAAATATTCAAGAATCAGTGTTTATAAAGAAGTCACACAACAGAGATGTACTGCTGTCACCATCTTCTCTGGGTCATATACTTACAGGTGGTAGGTGGAATGGTGGAGATGCTTTGCCGCCCTCTATTTCTGTCCAGTTGATCTCCATAAAGAATGGATGATCTTTAATGTTGTCCACGAATTTCTGCCGACTCTTTGGTGACTTATCCAAGAGCTGGGAACATACAATGAAGACATTTATTCAGCCTTCAGTCGTTATCCTTTTTATTGTTGTGTTTTTCATAGTATTCAAAAACTTTATTACTGAGTTGTGCCTTTATACTCACCCCCTTTATGACGGCTTTTACTTGGGGGTCCAGTTCTTTTGGGAAGGCAGGATCATCATTGATCAGTGCCTTCTCGATGTTCTCCTCACTTTCATCTTCACTGAATGGATATCTGCCAGTAGCCATCTCATATATCACAACACCAGCAGAGAACCAGTCCACTGCTGTGTTGTATGGCTTCTCTAAAAGAATCTGTGAAGACATAAAGCAGACAATAAGAATATTGACCAGACAGCGGAACACATGGAGATGTCCAGTCTTGTATTGAGATAACACAGGGACATGTAAATGATTCTTCACCTCAGGAGCCATATATTTAAGCGTCCCGGCCCATCCTGTCGTTTTTGCATTGCCAAAGATGTTCATCACGGCAAGACCAAAATCAGCAATCTTCAAGTGACCATTGTTGTCCAGTAAGATGTTGTCTGATTTTATATCTCTGGTAGAAAAAAAGAGATAATAACATATTTATTATATTAACCGGGCGGAAGACCCCATTGTGGCCTGAGATGAAAAGTGTCTACAGAGGGCATTAGGATGAGGGTATAAGACTATTCATACCAGGTCTACATAGAAGGTGTGCCGTACTTACCTGTGTATAATGCCTCTGCTGTGGAGAAACTGCAGCCCACAGATCAGCTCAGCTGCAATAAATCTGATGAGAAAAAAAGAAATCCATCAAAATCCAATATTTCATCCACTAAACTAAGAGAGTGATAATGACATAAAGCCGAATATCCCTGACAACCATTATCTTCATCTAATATATGAAATTCTATCTTACCTGATGGCTGGAATGGGAATAGGGGCATAAGTTGTCATGAAGCCTCTAAGGTCTCCTCCACTGAGATATTCCATGGCGTAGAAAACATAGTCCTGTGTAAAACAGAGGAAATAATGAGGGTAAATGAAATATTGTCGATATGAGGCACTGGTTGCACTGGTTTTAATCAATGTTCTTCTAAGTCACATTCTTTTAACAAATACTATGACTGTGACCTAGAAGAACATTGCAGACAAATTGGCACATAGAGTAGATAAATTTAATACATCGATGACTCAGAAATGTTGTATTATGAGCCTCTTACCTGGGACTGGAAGGTGGCAAAAGCCCGAGAAATGAATGGACTCTTTCTAATCATCTCCAGGACCTGTCGCTCTATCAGGACATCGTCTCTTGAGTCCTTGACTAGGAGCCTCTTCTTCACCATCTTCACCGCCAGTTGTTTTTGGCAGGCCTGATGTGTGGCCAACATGACCTGGAGGATACAGAGAGTTAGAACTGGAGGAATGGCCTGAGCTGCCATGAGATGTGATGAGAAGATGTGAAGCAGTGATGCTCCTAGAGTCATATTACTGCTCCACATCAGACAAATGAGGAAGATGTCACCACAATGTCTAATACTTACTTTACCATATGAGCCCTCTCCAAGAATTTTATGGAAGGTGAAGCTCTCCACTCCCGTCACAATGATGGGAGATTCAGCTGGTGTTATACCTGGTGGGGAAGGGAGAAATAAGATGTGACAGAAAGCCAATATCTGTATGTGAATATAATAGTTCATGCAACACAATCTCCTTTTTGTTACATTATCTGACTTCTTACATAAATCTCAACTTTCACTCTTTATTTGATTTGTCTTAATTTTTACTTTTTATTATATATCATAACCTCTGCTCTAATTAAGTTTTTTGGAACAATGAACCACAGCATTACGCAAAAAGATAACCACTGCAGAACCAAACCAGCAGACTATAATCAAAAAATATATTATAGGGAAGTGTCTTACCATTAACAATAAATTACTTGCTTTTTGATATAAATGATGTAATTCATTATTAAAAATGTGATTATATTATATTATGCTATATTGTATTAAGATTGTTTTATCTTTCATGTATTATGATTGGCTTATATTCAATGTCTTGTTAAATACTTATTGGTTATTTTCTAAAACCTGCTCTTACTATAATAAAGGGGGGATAACAGGTTTGGCCCCCAGAGAGACACTTTGATGTACACACCATGTGTCTATGTATTTTGCTTCTCCATCTGACCACTATCCCCAGAGGAAGATGGCATACAGACAATAGGCTATAGGGGGCTTCATAGAAATACCATTTCTGGAGCCCATTGTATTTCTGCAGTAAGAAAATAATAGACCTAGCTAATGCCAAAGTGGCCTCCTACAGATGGGTACAAAAATATAGGGGGGTACCAAAGAGAAACAAGACCGTAATCATAATAAGTGGGTTACTACGAAAAATCCTGTCATTGACTAAATTTGGGATATTGGGTCTCTGTGTCTTAGATCTGTACTCACCTGAGAGCCGCTCAGTGTCCGTATTGGGGTAAACACTGGGTCCATCCACAGCTTTGTCCCCCATCGCTTTTTCCATTTTTTTCTTTTTCATGATACTCTCTGGTATCGGGCTTCCAGGTCTTTTTGAAGCTTTGATAATGATGCCATCTTTTTCCTTTTTTTTCTTTTTCATGATACTCTCTGGTATCGGGCTTCCAGGTCTTTTTGAAGCTTTGATAATGATGCCATCTTTTTCCTTTTTTTTCTTTTTCATGATACTCTCTGGTATCGGGCTTCCAGGTCTTTTTGAAGCTTTGATAATGATGCCATCTTTTTCCTTTTTTTTCTTTTTCATGATACTCTCTGGTATCCGGCTTCCAGGTCTTTTTGAAGCTTTGATAATGATGCCATCTTTTTCCTTTTTTTTCTTTTTCATGATACTCTCCTGTATCGGGCTTCCAGGTCTTTTTGAAGCTTTGATAATGATGACATCTTTTTCCTTTTTTTTCTTTTTCATGATACTCTCTGGTATCGGGCTTCCAGGTCTTTTTGAAGCTTTGATCATGTTTTGATTGGTGCCCTCTTGTTCACCCTCTGATGCTTCTATTCTCCTCTTTCTTGAGACCTTACCAAGTCTCTCTCCCTTTCTCTTCCTATTATTCAGCTCCATAGATGTCGTTTTGGGCTGAGGAAGGTCCTGTCCACCTCTAGGGCGCTCCCGGATGTAGTCTAGAACTGCTCCCATGACAGGCCTTCTGCTTTTCAGTCAAATATTTTATATCAAACCAAAATTTGCCAAGCGCAAGAAAAATTGCCCTCACCCACTAAGTGATGAAAACAACTGGATAATATTCAGGCTGCAGAGACATTTCATTGATTCCGTGACATCACAAAGGCAATTGTGACATCATCATATTCTAATGATCACATGACATGACAGAGGGGCCAAAGCCAAAGGTCAAGTGACATCACAGCGGAACCAAAGCCAAAGGTCAAGTGACATCACAAAGGGACCAAAGGCAAAGTTGAAATGACAGCAATGATGGGCCAGTGACATCATGAGCCTGGCTTATAGGCCTGAGTTTATTAACAGTTGTAAAGTTTCTGTATAATTTCTAAAAAGCTAATGTCACACCAAAATAAAACCTTTTCAATACAAAACCCTTAATTAATATTAATTTATATTTTGACAGCTTTTCTTTTTGCGTTTACACAATTTATCACTTATTTTAAATAACGTAAAATATTGATAAGAATGGATATGTTAAAAATGTATATTTATTTAAAAAGTTATTTATTTTGGGTCAGTTTTGATAAATGATGTCCATTTTTACAGGTATTTACCATAGAGACTTTATATTTCAGAACATTAGAATTCAGATTAGATATTCTTCAGTGAGCAAAATAGCCTGGACTCTACACTGATATAAAAAGTCTACACACCCCCATTAAATGCCAGGTTTTTATCAAGTAAATCAATCATACCAAAAAGACTCATTTAAGAACAGTTTTCCCATTTTAATGTCATCAAGAATCTGAACAAATGAATCGAGTAACAAAGGAGTGAAATAAAAACAAAAAAACTAAATGAATGTGATGACATACATTTAGGTCCATAAATATATTTGGATACTGACACAAATGTTGTTTTTTTTACCTGGTTACTGAAACATATTCAAGTTATAGGTATATAATGGACATGGACATAAAGTTCTGACTTTTAGATTTCATTTGAGGGTATCCACATTAAAATTAAATGAAGGGTTTAGGAGTTTCCGCTCCTTTACATGTGCCCCCCTGGTTTTAATGGGCCCAAAAGTAATTGCACATTTGACTCTCAGGCTGGTTCATGGGCCGGTGTGGGCAATGCCTTTGATGTTTTATTCTCATTTAAGCACATAAAAGGCCTGGAGTTGATTTGAGGTATGGCACTTGCAATGGCACCCAAGTGCAAAATTTTGACCTGGCCCCCTCCTCGTCCCCACCCTCCTCGTGCTACAGGATAATTATGCTAACACTTGGCTCTTAACCTCAGCACCCAGCTTTCCCATACTCCTTTATCCTGATATAATATCTAGTATTATAATGCCCCCCCCTAGGCCTTCATATATAATAATGCAGCCCCCATAGTATTCCATATATTATAATGCATCCCCCATAGTCCTTCATATCATATAATGCATCTCATAGTTCTCCATATATTATAATACACTCCCCATAGTCCTCCATATAGTATAATACATTTCCCATAGTCCTCCATATAGTATAAAGCACCCCTATGGCCCTCCATATATTATAATGCAACCCCCATATACCTCCATGTAGTATAATGCACCCCCCAAACGCCTGCATATAGTTCAATGCACCCCCGTAGTCCTCGATATAGTATTATTTAACCCCCATATAGTATCATGTAGCCCCCTCAAAATAATCATGCAGCCCCCATAAAGTTTCATGCAGCCCCCATAAAGCATTATGCAGCTCCCATATTCTTCCATATTGTAGCATAGAACTCCCATATCATTTAATGCACCCCTTAGTCATCTGTCTGCCATGAATAAATACATACTCACTTCTCCTTGTGCCCCCGCTGCTCCGGTCCCCTCAGTATGTTCCACTGTTCTGCTGCTCGGCACATCTCAGCACAGTTTGCAGTAGTGATGTCATCATCGCAGTCTGCTGTGCTGACACATCAGAGCGCAGACACAGCGGGAGAATGATGAGAGAGGAAGCATGATGCTCACTCGTCATTTTTTTCAATTGTATTGGCATCCGTGATGCCAATACAATTGAATGTGCAATCCCCAGGGTCGGTCGGAAGGCGACCCCTGCAACCGCGATCGTTCTGCCCCTGGGTGCGTGCATTTTGAAGTTGTTGCTGAGCAGTAAACATGCAGTAAAAGAGCTTTCCATGTAAGTAAAACAAGCCATCCATCATCAGCAAAAACAGAAAAAAAAATCTGAGAAATTGCTACAATATTAGAAGTGTCTAAATTTACAGTTTGGTACATTCTGAGAAAGAAATAGAGAAAACAATAGTGATCTCAACAATGCAAAAAAACCTGGATATCCACAGAAGACAATACTGTTGGATGATCGCAGAATAATTATGATGGTGAAGAAAAACCCCTTCACAACATCCAACCAAGTTAACAACACTCTCCAGATTGTAGGCATATAAAAATCTGAATCTACCATAAAGAAAAGACTGCATGAAAGAAAATACAGAGGGTTCACTGCACAGTGCAGCCACTCATAAGCTTCTAGAATAAGAAGGTTAGATTGGTCTTTGCTAAAAAAAGAACCCTTAAAAAACAGTACAGTCCAGGAAGAACATTCTTTGGACAGATGTAACCAAGATCAACCTCTACCAGAATGATGGAAAGAAAAAAGTATGGTGAAGGCATGGTACAGGTCATGATCCAAAGCATACCTCATTATCTGTAACACTCGGCGGAGGCAGTGTGATGGCCAGGCATGCATGGCTGCCAGTGGCACTGGATCCTTAGTGTTTATTGATGATGTGACACAGGACAGAAGCAGCCGGATGAATTCTGGGGTTTTCAGAGACGTATTGTGCGCTCAAATCCATCCAAATGCAGCCAAACTGATTGGTCTCCATTTCATAATACAGATGGACAATAACCCAAAACATAAAGCCAAATTAACGCAGGAGTCATCACCTGATCTCAACCCCATAGTGCCGCATTTCATTTGTTAAAGACTAAACTTTACATAGGCCTGCAACACACATCCGTGTTTCCAGTACGTGTTTGGTACATTTTTGCACGTACCGGAGACACGGAGACACGGACACAAATGTTACTCTATGGTAGATGGTACACACACGTAAAATCACACGGAACGTGTGTCCGTGTGGTAAGTACGTGTGTACGTTTTTCTACATGTACGACATGTCCGATTTTGGCTGGCAGCATGCAGGCACAGATCCGCTATAGTCTATGGGTCCGTGCCTGCACACAGAGTATGTCCGTATTCAGCACGTTTCGTCCGTGTGCGTTTTTAAATGAGCGATCTATTTTTTTTTTTATTTTTATTATTAAAGTCAGTCTACTTACCTTATTTTCTGCTGTTCTCAGTCATACTTACATTGGCGCTCGGTCTTTTTCTTCCCCCGGCTCATACTTACCAATCCCCGATCACCAGCGCGGCGAGGAACAGCTGTGCAGAGAATACGCGGCAACAATTACTTTGAAAATGCCGGCCGCTCATTAACCAATCTCGTATTCCCTGCTTTCCATGCACACAGGTGCCTGTGATTGGTTGCAGTCAGACACGCCCCCACGCTGAGTGATAGCTGTCTCACTGCACCCAATCACAGCAGCCGGTGAGCGTGTCTATACTATGCAGTAAAATAAATAAATAATTAAAAAAAACGGCTTGCTGTTCCCCCCCCATTTTAATACCAGCCAGATAAAGCCATACGGCTGAAGGCTGGTATTTTCAGGATGGGGAGCACCACGTTATGGGGAGCCCCCCAGCCTAACAATATCAGTCAGCAGCCACCCACAATTGCCGCATACATTATATGCGACAGTTCTGGGACTGTACCCGGCTCTTCCCGATTTGCCCTGGTGCGTTGTCAATTGGGGTAATAAGGAGTTAATGGCAGCCCATAGCTGCCATTAAATCCTAGATTAATCATGTCCGGCGTCTCCCCGAGATACTTTCCATGATTAATCTGTAAGTTACAGTAAATAAACACACACACACCTGAAAAATCCTTTATTTGCAATAAAAAGCACTAACAAATACCCTCGTTCACCACTTTATTAAGCCCGAAAAACCCCTCCATGTCCGGCGTAATCCACGGAGGTCCAGCATCGCATCCAGCTCTGCTACATGAAGGTGTCAGGAGCTGCAGCAGACACCGCCACTCCTGTCAGCTCCACAAAGCTACTGAAGAGAGCTGCGCGATCTGCTCAGCTGTCACTAAGGTAACTCGTGGCCACCGCTGGATCCTCCAACTGTGACAGCAAGACGCCCGAGTGACAGCGATGTCACAGGCGACTTGGTGTCACAGTTGGAGGATACCTTACCTTACCCTTACCTGGGCATATGGTGTGTATGACATGGTCAGATACATCCGGTTTACTTTATGATAGAGGGACTCTGAAACTCACAAAGCCTATGCGGACTATGCAAGAACTTCCAAAAAGAGAAGGAAAGAGGGCCTCTGATACACCCTGAATTAGACATAAAAGTGGGTAGTGGGACTGCTACACTCACAAAGACTATGCACTAAGTGCAAGGGCTGCCAAAAATTAGAAGGAGGGACTGTAATATACCCAGTAAGAGATGTAGAGGAGAGACTGTGATTCAATTCTGATGCAATTTTACAAAGAATATGACTTCCGAAACTTCCAAAGGCTTTGTACTCAGTGCAAGACCTAGCTAGAATTCACAGGACGGATTGTAATACACACAGCAAGAGACAGAGAAGAGGCCTCTGACTACATTTTGTGTCAATTGTAAAAAGATTCAGACTCCTACCTTTGTACAGCCTATGCACTCAGTAGAAGAACTATCTAGAATGCCAAGGACTATGTGAGCAAGGATGGTTGACCTTAGGGAGATCAACATCCACCACTGCGGAGACACCATCACGTGTTTCTCAACGCAGTGATTCTAGAGCAATGCCCCCTGGGAAATATTCAAATCAAGAAGGCCTGCGGAGACACCATCACATGTTTCTCAACGCTGGCAGGAAACTAGCCAGGTCTTTCACCGGGAAGGAACAACCACGGGAAGGGCAGTCTCCAGTCAAGGAGACCACCTATGCCAAACATAGTATCCATCCACAGACAGTCGTTTCGGGGTATTTGCCCCTCATCAGTGTGGAGTAGGAATCTGGCTAGTGGGACATTGCCTAGTAAAAGACTATGTGAGCAAGGATGGTTGACCTTAGGGAGATCAACATCCACCACTGCGGAGACACCATCACGTGTTTCTCAACGCAGTGATTCTAGAGCAATGCCCCCTGGGAAATATTCAAATCAAGAAGGCCTGCGGAGACACCATCACATGTTTCTCAACGCTGGCAGGAAACTAGCCAGGTCTTTCACCGGGAAGGAACAACCACGGGAAGGGCAGTCTCCAGTCAAGGAGACCACCTATGCCAAACATGGTATCCATCAACAGACAGCCGTTTCGGGGTATTTGCCCCTCATCAGTGTGGAGTAGGAATCTGGCTAGTGGGACATTGCCTAGTAAAAGACTATGTGAGCAAGGATGGTTGACCTTAGGGAGATCAACATCCACCACTGCGGAGACACCATCACGTGTTTCTCAACGCAGTGATTCTAGAGCAATGCCCCCTGGGAAATATTCAAATCAAGAAGGCCTGCGGAGACACCATCACATGTTTCTCAACGCTGGCAGGAAACTAGCCAGGTCTTTCACCGGGAAGGAACAACCACGGGAAGGGCAGTCTCCAGTCAAGGAGACCACCTATTCCAAACATGGTATCCATCCACAGACAGCCGTTTCGGGGTATTTGCCCCTCATCAGTGTGGAGTAGGAATCTGGCTAGTGGGACATTGCCTAGTAAAAGACTATGTGAGCAAGGATGGTTGACCTTAGGGAGATCAACATCCACCACTGCAGAGACACCATCACGTGTTTCTCAACGCAGTGATTCTAGAGCAATGCCCCCTGGGAAATATTCAAATCAAGAAGGCCTGCGGAGACACCATCACATGTTTCTCAACGCTGGCAGGAAACTAGCCAGGTCTTTCACCGGGAAGGCAATGTCTCCGCAGGCCTTCTTGCTTTGAATATTTCCCAGGGGGCATTGCTCTAGAATCACTGCGTTGAAAAACACGTGATGGTGTCTCCGCAGTGGTGGATGTTGATCTCCCTAAGGTCAACCATCCTTGCTTACATAGTCTTTTACTAGGCAATGTCCCACTAGCCAGATTCCTACTCCACACTGATGAGGGGCAAATACCCCGAAACGGCTGTCTGTGGATGGATACCATGTTTGGCATAGGTGGTCTCCTTGACTGGAGACTGCCCTTCCCGTGGTTGTTCCTTCCCGGTGAAAGACCTGGCTAGTTTCCTGCCAGCGTTGAGAAACATGTGATGGTGTCTCCGCAGGCCTTCTTGATTTGAATATTTCCCAGGGGGCATTGCTCTAGAATCACTGCGTTGAGAAACACGTGATGGTGTCTCCGCAGTGGTGGATGTTGATCTCCCTAAGGTCAACCATCCTTGCTCACATAGTCTTTTACTAGGCAATGTCCCACTAGCCAGATTCCTACTCCACACTGATGAGGGGCAAATACCCCGAAACGGCTGTCTGTGGATGGATACCATGTTTGGCATAGGTGGTCTCCTTGACTGGAGACTGCCCTTCCCGTGGTTGTTCCTTCCCGGTGAAAGACCTGGCTAGTTTCCTGCCAGCGTTGAGAAACATGTGATGGTGTCTCCGCAGGCCTTCTTGATTTGAATATTTCCCAGGGGGCATTGCTCTAGAATCACTGCGTTGAGAAACACGTGATGGTGTCTCCGCAGTGGTGGATGTTGATCTCCCTAAGGTCAACCATCCTTGCTCACATAGTCTTTTACTAGGCAATGTCCCACTAGCCAGATTCCTACTCCACACTGATGAGGGGCAAATACCCCGAAACGGCTGTCTGTGGATGGATACCATGTTTGGCATAGGTGGTCTCCTTGACTGGAGACTGCCCTTCCCGTGGTTGTTCCTTCCCGGTGAAAGACCTGGCTAGTTTCCTGCCAGCGTTGAGAAACATGTGATGGTGTCTCCGCAGGCCTTCTTGATTTGAATATTTCCCAGGGGGCATTGCTCTAGAATCACTGCGTTGAGAAACACGTGATGGTGTCTCCGCAGTGGTGGATGTTGATCTCCCTAAGGTCAACCATCCTTGCTCACATAGTCTTTTACTAGGCAATGTCCCACTAGCCAGATTCCTACTCCACACTGATGAGGGGCAAATACCCCGAAACGGCTGTCTGTGGATGGATACCATGTTTGGCATAGGTGGTCTCCTTGACTGGAGACTGCCCTTCCCATGGTTGGTCCTTCCCGGTGAAAGACCTGGCTAGTTTCCTGCCAGCGTTGAGAAACATGTGATGGTGTCTCCGCAGGCCTTCTTGATTTGAATATTTCCCAGGGGGCATTGCTCTAGAATCACTGCGTTGAGAAACACGTGATGGTGTCTCCGCAGTGGTGGATGTTGATCTCCCTAAGGTCAACCATCCTTGCTCACATAGTCTTTTACTAGGCAATGTCCCACTAGCCAGATTCCTACTCCACACTGATGAGGGGCAAATACCCCGAAACGGCTGTCTGTGGATGGATACCATGTTTGGCATAGGTGGTCTCCTTGACTGGAGACTGCCCTTCCCGTGGTTGTTCCTTCCCGGTGAAAGACCTGGCTAGTTTCCTGCCAGCGTTGAGAAACATGTGATGGTGTCTCCGCAGGCCTTCTTGATTTGAATATTTCCCAGGGGGCATTGCTCTAGAATCACTGCGTTGAGAAACACGTGATGGTGTCTCCGCAGTGGTGGATGTTGATCTCCCTAAGGTCAACCATCCTTGCTCACATAGTCTTTTACTAGGCAATGTCCCACTAGCCAGATTCCTACTCCACACTGATGAGGGGCAAATACCCCGAAACGGCTGTCTGTGGATGGATACCATGTTTGGCATAGGTGGTCTCCTTGACTGGAGACTGCCCTTCCCGTGGTTGTTCCTTCCCGGTGAAAGACCTGGCTAGTTTCCTGCCAGCGTTGAGAAACATGTGATGGTGTCTCCGCAGGCCTTCTTGATTTGAATATTTCCCAGGGGGCATTGCTCTAGAATCACTGCGTTGAGAAACACGTGATGGTGTCTCCGCAGTGGTGGATGTTGATCTCCCTAAGGTCAACCATCCTTGCTCACATAGTCTTTTACTAGGCAATGTCCCACTAGCCAGATTCCTACTCCACACTGATGAGGGGCAAATACCCCGAAACGGCTGTCTGTGGATGGATACCATGTTTGGCATAGGTGGTCTCCTTGACTGGAGACTGCCCTTCCCGTGGTTGTTCCTTCCCGGTGAAAGACCTGGCTAGTTTCCTGCCAGCGTTGAGAAACATGTGATGGTGTCTCCGCAGGCCTTCTTGATTTGAATATTTCCCAGGGGGCATTGCTCTAGAATCACTGCGTTGAGAAACACGTGATGGTGTCTCCGCAGTGGTGGATGTTGATCTCCCTAAGGTCAACCATCCTTGCTCACATAGTCTTTTACTAGGCAATGTCCCACTAGCCAGATTCCTACTCCACACTGATGAGGGGCAAATACCCCGAAACGGCTGTCTGTGGATGGATACCATGTTTGGCATAGGTGGTCTCCTTGACTGGAGACTGCCCTTCCCGTGGTTGTTCCTTCCCGGTGAAAGACCTGGCTAGTTTCCTGCCAGCGTTGAGAAACATGTGATGGTGTCTCCGCAGGCCTTCTTGATTTGAATATTTCCCAGGGGGCATTGCTCTAGAATCACTGCGTTGAGAAACACGTGATGGTGTCTCCGCAGTGGTGGATGTTGATCTCCCTAAGGTCAACCATCCTTGCTCACATAGTCTTTTACTAGGCAATGTCCCACTAGCCAGATTCCTACTCCACACTGATGAGGGGCAAATACCCCGAAACGGCTGTCTGTGGATGGATACCATGTTTGGCATAGGTGGTCTCCTTGACTGGAGACTGCCCTTCCCGTGGTTGTTCCTTCCCGGTGAAAGACCTGGCTAGTTTCCTGCCAGCGTTGAGAAACATGTGATGGTGTCTCCGCAGGCCTTCTTGATTTGAATAGAATCCCAAGGAGGGATTATACATGCAGCAAGACATCAAGAGACGGAGAGGAGAGACTCTGATTAAATTCTAGGACAATTGAAAAAAATATCATCTGCCATCCAACCGACAACCTGTTAGCACTGTTTGGACTTCAGGAGTGTTGTCCCCCCCCCCCCCCCCGCAAAGTGGGACAGTAAGGTAGGTCTGGTGGCTGATCCTTTTCGTTGCTTTCACGCAGCAGGCACAGTTTCTCCTACCTCCATGCGTGCACCATCAGTAGCACGTCCTCATCCCCATCCGTTAATGGGGATGACCCCATGCGGCTAACAACTGTATTAATCAGTAATAGTTATTTGGAATAGATGGCCATATTTGCAGAGTCTGTGTGGTTCAAGAACAACAGAAAACTGCCACAAATGTCTATGTTTGCAATTTATACCCTGTAATGTATTTATCTAGGGAGCAGTGAGCAGTTTGATAGCCCCATTGTTTATGTAGTTGTTGGAACACAAATTTGAAAAATTACAATTTGCATTTTTTTCACTCATTTTTATTATTTTTTTTGTACATTCTAAGAAACACACTTACAATTTTTTTACACTAGTTTTTCAATGTAATTACCAGTCCAGCGAGTCACACGTAAGGGCCAGGTCCCAACCGACTCGATGTGCGTTTCGCAAGAAAAGCTTTGTCCAGGAGCATATTTTACCTTATTTACCACATGCGCACTTTTGCGAGCGTAACATCTTCCTGGGGTCATCTACAACCACAGATAAGATGAGGCTCACAGAGCCTCTTCCTCCATTTTCTGTACTTTCCTAATGGCCCTTCTGCTTTAAAATGAGAGTTGTAATTATTTGCAGTTCTGATGTCATCCAGTTATAGCTCAGGCAAGATCACGGCTTCATCTATGATCCATGATGTCACTCCCTTGTAACCCTTATTTCAGTGGCCAAATTAAATGTGTGACGCACCTGCAGCTATCGAACCACTCTGATCCAGGGTTGCTGTGGCTCGACATTCTCCGGACCCGGGGGCTTGCGGCCTCTGAAATGTAAAGGGGGGGTATTTACAGGGGGTAGGAGTTCGTGATGCCACCCGTGGTTCCCAGTAAGAGGAGTTCAGCAGCTGCCAATGGGAGTACCCGGGTGAGATGGAGTGAGGCAGCCAGATGACGTTCCTTCTACGGGTAGGGAAGGTCCCTGGACTCGGGATGATAAGGTGTAGGGGAGCGTGATGCAGGTTGGACGCAGGGAAGGGCAGCATACTCCCTCAGGCCGTGTTGGTGTTGATGCGACTCTAAAGCAGACTCTGACACAGGAGTAAAGCAAGTCTCTGGGTACCACTGACGCTTGAGGGGAGAACATCCGGGACTCCGTTACCGTTGGTATTGCTAATGGTCTGGAGCCTGCCTCAATGCACTGTCTTTTAGAAGTTCTAAGTGACCCCTCGGCCTGAAGCTGTCGGGGTCCCGCTTCCTATCTTTGGATAGAGGAGCTGTGCTCTCGATGACTGACACTTGGGATTTCAGTGGGCCGCATAAGCTGGAAAGCCCTATCCCCCTCGTTGTGTTGGTGCATTAGATCTCTGAGCTCTTGGGGAAAGTTCATAAAGAGTCTACACTCCACATATGTATTATCACGTTGCGTGAAGCTATCCTGTTTCAGTGTCCAAGCAGGCATTGGGGATTCTCAAACAAAAAAGTTATAGGAAATAAAGGAAAAAAAAAAAGCAACAAGGAAGTTAGAGCAAAAAGGGAACTGCAGGGAATTTTTAATTGACATATATTAGAAAAGTGATTAGATTATTTGGTTTTTGACTGCCCTTTTAATTCCAGATCACTATACATTTTGTATTCAGAAAAGGGAGTCTCCTAATGGAATAATGCCAATAAACGGCGTTATAAGATTACTCAGGTTCTGATACTAAAGCGGGTGAAATAAGTATTGAACACGTCACCAATTTTCTAAATAAATATGTATCTGAAAACTCTGTCCTCCCTCTCCCTGGAAGTGCTCCGCATATGGCTGGCTGTATGTGGGTAGAGAGCCGAACTGCCCAATTATTGACTTCCATAACACTCATTATTTGAGTTGAGCCCTTTCAGAGCATCTGACCTGATCGACTAAAGTAACTACTGTAGTACCTGAGTATTTTAGTGCTCGCCCATCATTTCTGATGGCTTATAAAAACTTGTCTAATTACCAAGGTGCCACACAAGAAACATATCATGATAGGTAAAACCAGTAAGCTGTTCAAGACCTTCACAACCTTATTGTTGCAAAACATACTGACGGCATTGGTTACAGAAGAATTTCTAAACTACTGAAGATTACAGTCAGCACTGTTGGGGCCATAATCTTGAAGTGGAAGTAACATCATTTCACTATAACCCAGCCATGACCCGGTGCTCCACACAAGATTTCAGATAGAGGAGTGAAAAGAATTATCAGAAGAATTGTACAAGAGGCAAAGACCACCTGTGGAGAACTACAGAAAAACCTGGATTCAGCAGGTATAATTGTTTCAAAGAAAACAATAAGTAATGCACTCCTACTCCATGGTCTGTATGCACACTCACCACGCAAGACTCCATTGATGAAGAAAAATCATGTTCAAACCATCCAAGGGGGAAATGGTTGAGGAACTAAAGGTGGCTGGGAATTTAGGAGACAGTGATCATGTTGCTCTTGAATTTTGGATGACAAGAGGAGGAAGACCTGTGACGACTCAAATTTTAAGGTTGGACTTTATAAAGGCAGATTTTAATGGACTCAGGAAAAGGATAGGAAAGGTCCAATGACTGAGTGTTCTAAAGCAGTGTTCCCCAACTCCAGTCCTCAAGGCCCACTAACAGTGCATGTTTTCAGGATTTCCTCAGTATTTCACAGGTGATGGAATTATTGATTTGGAATATATTTTTTCTCGACACTTGTTCTTTATGATAGTGGTAAATTTATGTCGATATATTTTGAGTTTATTTGTGAAAATATCAGTATTTTGGCTGCATTTTTTTCCATTTTGTAATTTTTAAGCTTTCAATTTTTATTTTCTTAAACCAGTTAGTCATGCTGTACAAAATAATTAATAAATTTAATTTCCCATATGTCTATTTACATTTGTATCTTTTTTTCAAACGTCATTTTATTTTGTCAGGTTGTTGAAAGTGTTAAAATTTCAGCACCAATTTCTAATTTATTTATTTATTTTTATTAACCAGACCCATTTGTTTAGGGACCTATTCAAACTTAAATGGCCTTTGAGGGGCCTATGTATTGGAAACTCCCCAAATGTGATACAATTTTTAAAACCTGCACCCCTCAAATACATCAAAACTGCTGTCAAGCAATGCTTTAACCCTCCTGGTGCTTCACAGGATATAATACAAAGTGGAATAAAAAATAATTTTTTTTTACACTTTTACAAGACATAGCACATCAAAATAGACCCCAAAATTTATTACGCAGCTTCTTCTGAGGCCTCTGTTTGGATACACAGCCAGGCTCAGAAGGGAAGGAGCAATATTGGAATTTTGGAACACAAATTTGGTTGAAATAGATTGTGAGCACTATGTTGCATTTGCAAAGCCCCTAAGGTGCCCAAACAGCAGAAACCCCCCACAAGTGACCCCATTATGGAAACTAGACTCATCAAGGATAGCATTTATGGGCATAGCGAGCATTTTGATCCACAGGCACTACACAGAATTTGTCAACATTAGGTCATGATATTGACATTTTTCATTTTTTTCCACACAAATATTGCGTTAACTCTAAATTTCTTACTTTTGTAAGAGGTAATGTGATGCCCCTGGACTAGTCAGGGCGTCACAGGGTACTACACGCTCTTTACCCTTAGTGCAGGACTAAACCCCTCTTGGTTCTGGGTTCCCAACCTATAGTACTGCTTCCATCAGCATCTAAAATCACAATGACACTTCACATCACACCCTGTCAGACACTCCAGTGGGCTGCTGAGCTGGAATAGGGCCGCCCACCTAGGGATCACACAGACTAGTGGTAGGTGACAAGTCAGTCGGCTTGAGGGGAGCAAAGTGAGAGGAAGGGAAGTAGTAGCTATCTAAGGGAGAGAAAACTGGGGGTTTGAGCTCCCAGGGAAGTTGAGTGAAGGGTTGGGTTGCAGACGGTGGTCTGGGCCCAATTAACCTGCGGAGGATAGTGACTTTATGGACTGCCCCCACGAAGCTCAGAGATCAGGGGCACTAGCTCAACGAGGGGGATAGGGCTTTCCAAGAAATGCAGCCCACAGAAATCCCAAGTGTGAGCTCTTAAGAGCACAGCTCCACTACCAATAGTAGGGAACGGGTTCCGGACAGCTTTATGCCTACGGGCCACCTGAACACTTCTAAATTTATTCACGGAGGCAGGCTCTGAACCATCAGGCAGTACTGTAGGGCTCGGATAACCGGACGAGCTCCCCCAAGAGGGCAGTGGCACCCAGAGACTTGGTTTACCTTGTTGTCAGAGTCTGCTTTTCATCACAGATGCTGTCTGAGCGAGTACATGGTCCTCCACTGCTACCACCAAGACCTGTGCTACCCTGCAGCCCAAAATCCCGAGTCTCTGAGCCTTCCCTACCCGTGGAGGGAAACGTCATCTGGCTGCCCCCATTCTATCTCCCCCGGGCACTTCCATCGGCAGCGGCGGTAGTCCCCATTACCACACACCACGGGTGGTGTCACGAACTATCTCTCCCCTGTAAATAGCCCTCCTTTTTTATTTGTAGTGGCCGCAAGCCCCCGGGCCCGGAGACCCTCGAGCCTCAGTGAGCCCCGGATCCGAGCGGTTCGAACGCTGCTGGGGCGGCACAGTAACACCAAAAATGGGGACTCACAATTTGTTACCCAGTTTCTAATGAACGCGGCAATACCCCACATGTAGTCAGAAAGTTCTGTTTGGACAAATGGGAGGGCTCCGAACGGAAAGAGCAATATTTGAATGTTGGAACACAAATTAGACTCTATTTGAAATAGATTGCCATATTTGCAGACCTGTGTGGTTGAAGAACAAGAGAAAACTCCCACAAACGTCATTTTTTGTAAATTCTATCCTCTAATGTCTTATCTAGGGAGGCAGTAAGCAGTTTTATTGCACCATTTTGTATGCAGTTGAAGCAACACAAATTTGAAAAATCACAATTTGCATTATTTTCTCTCATTTTTATGAATCTTTTTTGTGCGTTCTAAAAAAAACACTGAACATTTTTCACTAGTTTTTCAATGTTCAGAAATATAATTTGGTGTACTACTAAACAATTTTTTTCCAGGGATGCTAATTTTTCTGGGGGTAGTTTGGAGGGTTTATTTGGTGGTACCTATGTCGCGGGCGGAGGGGTTGGGAACGCCGCTCGCCTGGGAATCACTGGCACTCGGGTCCGGTGCTTCTGCTCCTCAGTGGCTCGAGTACGGGGCTGGACCCGGGGGCTCGATCAGCGCCTCCTCGCCCACGAGTGAAAAGGGGAGGTTTGGTGGTGGGATGTCGGTTGTGACGCCACCCACAGGGTTGTGGTGATGGTGGGCACCACCGCTGCTGGTGACAGGGGTTCCTGGGAGCGATGGCGGGGAGCAGCTGAGGTGTTGTCCCCTCCATGGGTAGGGGCTGTTGGTCCCGAGGCCCCGGTTGGGTTGGTGAGTAAGGGATAGGTGCAGGTGCCGATGCAGGGAGGCAGTGCGGATGCGGGGCAGTGGTGTAGCGCTGTGCCGGATGGCACTGGTGTACTCACTCAGGTAGTCAATGACAGAGTCTCTGGTAAACCAAACGGCTGGATGGACGGGGCCCGCAGTCGGCTGCGGTGTCTTCACTTTCCCCGGATGGGTCTTTCCCTGCACCTGTTTGTAAGTGTTTGACCACTATGGATTCACACAGGTGGTCCGCTCCCCGGCTTGTACGTGTCGGGAGAGCCCGTTTTGCCCGCAGGCGCTGGACCTTGGATCTCTGGCCATTGGCGTTGTCTCTTATCCGGACGGGTTGGGCTGTTACTTTCTGATGGGACTTGGGTGGGAATGAACCCCTGGGGTCCAGATCGCAATCAAAGAATTTGACCGTTACGGCGGCTTCCGAGCCTAGTCGGGGTCTGAGTACCCTGCCTTGGTGCTTAGCTTCAATCTGCTCCCCGGTTCGGTACCGGCGGGCCACCGCCCGACCCTGGTCCTACCGTTCCGCAGACTTCCACTAACGCCTACAGACGGTCACCACCGTCTGCCGACCTTGCTGATGGTGCCTGGGCTCCGACCCAGACACACACAGTCTCCACTTCAACTCATCAACTCCACTCAACTCCACTCAACTCAACTGACTGCTTTTCCCGCCTCCAGGCCTGTGAACTCCTCGGTGGGTGGGGCCAACCGCCTGGCTCCACCTCACCTGGTGTGGACATCAGAACCTGGAGGGAGGCAACAAGGGTTTTGTTTGACGGGTGTTCCTGACCAGGGGAGGGGGGTGTGTGTGTATGTGATGTTATTCCGTGACCCCTGGGGTCCAGGGCATCACACTTACCTTCATAAATGAGAAAGGTGCACATGTACCATGTTGTGCTCTAGTAAATTTAGTATAATTTGGCACCATATTTGTCACGCTTGGAGGGGATTAATTGGAATAAATAACAGACGGCCCTTGACGCTTATAAGGGATTTGTCAATGCAGTGGTCACCAACCTGTAACTCGGGAGCCACACGTGGCTTGCAGGCCTGTGATGTGTAGCTCATGACCGTCTTCCAGATTGGTGCATTAGAATCTGGTCTAGCAAACAGCTGTGAAGGGCAGGTCTCCAGATGGTGACTTTTGTGAGTTGCCCCAAAAAAGAAGAGCAGATCTAATTTGGGTATGGAACTTAGTGTGATTTCTTTTGAAAAGCTTTGGCTGTCATTATACGTGTAATGAGAGGCTCTGGGTGTCACTACAGTGAGGGGCAGAAGCTGAATGTGGCTTGCAAATCTCTCTCAGAGCTGAATGTGGCTCGTCTCAAGGTCTAGAAGGATGGTAACTAGAGTTGAGCGCGGTTCGCGGTTCGTGGTTCTCCAGTTCGCGGTTCGAGTGATTTGGGGGCTGTTCTAGATCGAACAAGAACTCGAAATTTTTGCTAAAGCTCGATAGTTCTAGTTACGTTCGAGAACGGTTCTAGCAGCAAAAAGCCAAGCTAATTCCTAGCTGGCTTTCCGCTGTAATAGTGTAAGTCACTCTGTGACTCCTACTATTATGAAATTTCAGCGTATAGTGTGCGGGAACAGCGCATTCAGATCACTGCTGCTGGGATAATGACGATCGCCATTTTTTTTTTTTTCCTTGTCTTCCTTCCCTAAGCGCGCGCGTGTAGTGGGGCGGGCCAGCATGTCAGCCAATCCCAGACACACACACAGCTAAGTGGACTTTTAGCCAGAGAAGCAACGGCATGTGTGATAGGATGTCCATGTCACATGTCCCTGCATTATAAATACGGGCATCTGCCCGTCTGGACGCCATTATCTGCCTTCTGCGTCTGGGTGTCAGTCACCGCTGGCATAGCTCCTGTCTCCGATACTGCTGTGTACGCTCTACACACAGCGCTTTACAGAATTGGGATAGAAGTTTCTATTAGCCCTTGTAAGGGCTAATAACAGCAGGCTCAGAGCCATAGGTGACAATCAGGTCCGTGAAAACAGATTTTAACAGCTACAGAAGATAACAGCGTCTGTGTAGCTAAGGTCAGGGACTTCCTCGCTGCATTTCCCCATTAGGAGGGATAGAAAGTGAGGCTTCCTTTCCTCTACCCAGACCCACAACCCTGCCACTGTACCCTCCTGCCCTTTGCATACTCAAGCTCATTTTTACTAAGTCATTATACTAGCAAACACTGAGTAAACTTAGTGGCATCCTAAAAGTGGCTGTTGGACTTCCATTAGTGTCCCACTAGTGCAAATCTATTTGCAGCACCTCTGCATTGCACACTCAAACTCATTGTTACTAAGCCATTATACTAGCAAACACTGAGTAAACTTAGTGGCATCCTAAAAGTAGCTGTTGGACTTCCATTAGTGTCCCACTGGTGCAAAGCTATTTGCAGCACCACTGCATTGCACACTCCTGCTCTGTTTTTAATAAGCTATAATAATAGCAAAAAATGCTAACAGTTAGTGGCATCCAAAAAGTGGCTGTTGTACTCCATTTGTGCCCCAATGGTGCCAAGCTATTTCTAACACCTCTGCATAACACCCTCCTGAACATTTTGCAACGCTATTTTTATAGCAAGCTCATGGAATTCTTTGCTGCATTTCACCATTAGGAGGGATAGAAAGTGAGGCTTGCTTTACTGTCCTGGTACACACAGAACACGGCCACTGTACCCACCTGCCCACTTTTGCCACGCTATTTAATTTGCCCAAGGAGCTGACACTTTTTCTGCCATCCTAAAATTGTCTGGAACATTAAGTTAGTGTTCCTTTGCTGCCAAGCAAAGTACAACACATGTGCGTTCTACACTCCTTTCCATTTGTGGAACACAATAATTAACTGCAGGTAGTCCAGCCAATCATTCACAAAGGTGCAGGCGTGGATATAATGTTGCCTTCATCCAATGGTGGTTCTCTCGATGTCTGACAGCTCAACAATACCATCTGTTTCCACTTAGAAAACAAGTCACGACCTGGCAATCACACTCCCGCTTACGGGTAATGGGGTGGAAGTTCATCGTGAAAAAGCATGTGTGACTGCTGTCCCCACAGTCACAGAAGATGAAGAGCACGCAGATGCACTTGATGGAGCAGGCGGTGGTTGCACAGCCCCGCTAGGCCTCATTGTAGCACAGTGAAATTCCCTTTGCGACTTATGCTTCATTTTAAGTCTTGTATTTGGTGGGATCGACAGTATGCAGCAAAACCACGCAACATGAAAGCACTGTTTGCAGTTGGGTTCATAAATGATTATTTCACTTTCCCAAAACAAACAATAAGAACCATGCATTAAATTGAAATAATAGAACAATCTAATCAGTGGCCTACTGCTTGCTAAGCCCTCTGCGTAGCAGCAGTAATTGTGTGTTTGTGCGTGTGTGTGTGCGTGTGTGTGCGTGTGTGTGCGAAGACAACTAACTAGTGGCGCATCACAAGAGCTTCCCAGTTATCTACCTAAACATAGACAAAACACATCACCCACCCTGAATACCCTTGTTAGCTGAAGCCTCACAGATAAGGCAGATGATAACAGTGTGAATGCAAACCACACAGCTCTGCAACACAGTCATGTAAATATTGAAAAGCAACATTCAATGCAAACATGTGTCGCTATCCCTCTATGATTTAAACTGTACATGACAATTTGACAGTGCAGAGGCAGCAAGTATGATTGTCTATATAGTCGTCCTACCCAGAATAGATATGTGTTTTCATAATAAAACAAAGTTTTGCGTGCACGCATTACAGTCTGGACACAGCCTACCGTACCCGGGTAATGTGATGTCCAGTTGCCATAAATACAGACTTTACGCTCCTATCATGGTTAACAGTATAGACAGCACCGGAAGAATGTTGGTCTGTGGCACAGGATGCTGCTCACTGGCGTTACGGTACTCCTCACAAAACTCCAAAATGACTCCCCTCACAATTGAACGAAGTGTTTCCGCGGTTGCTCCTTCCTGTGTGCCGATTTACCCCAGCCGCAGCCTAACTCCAGTGTTTCGCCAACTGAGTATGCTCTGCCTGACTATGTCATTCCTGAGGCAAAGTCTTAATTTTGGGCTACAGAGCATGCTCGTTTGGACTGTGCCTGAGTCATTCTGCAACCTGCGGCTCAACACACTTACACAGGGCCCTGGTGCTTGACTCACTCTCGGGAGGCCACTAAAACTAACTGCACCCAACATCAGCCCCAGGTGTCCCCTTACACTGCAGTGGCGGTCCCCACTGACCGCAATACCGAGAGTGGCGTCACGAAAATACATATAAAGAAGCAATCTAAGTGTGACCAGACTCTTCCTCCACGTGGAGTCCCTGAAGGTAATGCACCAACACAACACCTGTGGGACTTCACACTGACTGAGAAAAGACTCTTTGCACAGGTACTTGCACTCCGTGCCGGGTCTAAGTTTTGTGTTGTGCCTAGCTGAAGCGGATAGTCTTTTTTTCAGAAACTGTATTTCATGCTACTGAGCATGCTCAGGCACTTACTGCATCACAGGCTAGGTCGGGTAATGAACTCTTTGGCCCTGCCCATGATGTGGGGAGCCCATAAAGACCACAGGGCATCAGGTGTCCTGACAATTTGGCCAGGCCACTCCCAACAGGCTTGCAGAGGGCCATGACTTGTCACCTGATTGTTGTTGGTCAGACGATGACTATTGAGGTGTTTTGGTTGTGGCAGACATGAGGTCATCATTCAAGTGGCGGTTCAAAATAGGACGCTAGTTATGCCACTCATGACGTGTCACTCTGCTTTTGTCTCCAGGAGGTGCATTGTGGTCCACTCTGGTTTCGGGCGGACCCAGGTTATAAAAGGGGCTGGAGCCAAGAAGAAGGTGCCCAGTCTTCTATTATGCTCCGAAAGAGCACACCTCCATGTGTTGAACCCATTGCAGCTTTAGGCCAGAGGTAGGCAGGGATAGGTCATCGATGCAGGCCGCCACCACAGTTGGTAACGCAGAACGTTTAAGAACAGCTCCTGTCCTACCAGTCCTGCTAGTGCAGCCCAGTGGCATAAACAGGCCTGCTGCTGCTGATACGTCTGCTGTCCACAGGTGTGTCACCTATGCACACGGACTGCGTAACCAATGGCCCCTGTGTTGTTAACAGGGAGTTCCGGGGCTGGGTGGTCGTGTGGACCCTGTCACGTTAACAGGGCTCCAAGTCTCCAGATCCGAGTTGCGTCTAACTCGGTTCAGGCTACTATTTGTTTGAGAGTCAACCTGCTCTGTATCCTCCACCTAACCTTCCAGTTGCCAAGTTCTCCTTTTCCATCTCTGAGAACGGTGGACACCGAATGGCGATTGGGATATCTACCTTTCTCTTTCATTTCTTCTTAATATTTTTGATATAGCGGTAACATAGTATATACCACCTTATCCAAATCTGCCAGTCCCACCGTAACAGATGTTGTTTCTTCAGCAAATGTTAATGTTGCTTAACCACCAAACCCACGGACACAAACTTTTTTACGCTTTCCAACACACCTGTTCCCCTTTCCACCAGCATCTGTCCTTTTTCAACTCAGTTTGTATATGACCAAAAATGCAACTCTGCAGAGACACCGTACTCAACGCCGTCTCAGCACAGCAGCCAGCCCTCGGTCCCTCAGATGTGGACAAGTAAGACCATTTCCTCCTATCGATGAAAAAGCGTTGAGATTCACTCTGTGCACCACTGGTGTTTAGTGGAAAAGCAGATGTAAGATTGCGTACCACCTTCTGCTGATACGCCTGTATACGTGCGTCCCTTTCTATGGCAGGAGTTATTTCGCAAAATTTTGTGTTGTACCGGGGATCTAACAGTGTGGCAACCCAGTAGTCAGCATGACTTGGAATTCGTACAATCCGAGGGTCATGTTGTTGGTAGTGCAGCAAGAAGGCACTCATGTGTCTTGAGCATCCAGGAGGATCAAGTCCTTGGTGTGTTGGTGGCGGAGAGGTGAGAATCGTGCCTCCTTCCTCTGCCCTCTCCCCACAACCTCGCACAACCAAAATGTGAGCAAGCTCTCACTAATCTGCTGAGTCTTCCATGCCCATCGCCAGTTCATCCTCCATTTCTTCCTGGGCTCCTGCACCTTCCTGAACTGTTTTGCTGATACTATGCTCCCTTGATAATCCCTCTCCCCCACCGTACCATGACTGCCACCAAGGTGCCGCTGACCGTCTGGACCTTGTAGATCTTGTTATCCCTTCCGCATATGACTCCTCCAGTACTTCCTCCCTTCCTCTTGGACCAACACCTGACTCCGAATAATACTTACAGTGTGTTCCATCATGTAGATGACCAAAATTGTCACGCTGAGAATGTCATCGCCAGTGTTAAACATCTGCGTCGACATTTGTAAACTGTGTAGAACGGTGCATATGTCCTTGATCTGACACCACTCCAGCAGCCTGATGTGCACCACCTCTGGATCAAGTTAGCCCAGGGTAAACCTCATAACGTATTTCAGCTGGGCTCTGCGGTGCTGCCACAGACGCTGCAACATGTGCAGATTAAAATTCCTGCGTGTCGGAACATCGCAATTCTGACGTTTAACCGCCAGACCTTAAGACTTCAGGAGCAATGAAAGTTGTTGAGCTACTGGGTGCGAACGATGGAAGTGAGCACATAGTGAGTGTGCCCGCTGTTCAAGGCCATGTAGGCCGGGATGTTGTTTTAAAAATTGCTGGAGAATCAGATTAAACATGTGAGCCATACAAGTCACGTGTGTCACATGGGCCTGACGAAGGCACGCTGCCATGTTTGCATCATTGCCGCACATGACTGTTAAGTCACCACCGTAGTCCGCTACGTCAATTTGTACTCCTGTCGCAAGGTGACAACGTGTTCCTTTCGTGCATAGTGCTGATGATGGGAGAGGAGTCGACGCCAGCGGCGCAGGTGGACACAGGTTATGCTCACCCACTGGGATGCGTTACCTTGACAGATGCAGAACCACAGGCTGAATGCAGGTGGTGGGTATCTCACAGATGAAGTACCATCATTCAGCTACAACCAATGGGAAGACACAACACCCTTTTTTAGGCCCCTCCTGTCTGAAGAGTGAAGACCACTGCCAGACATAGCTATGAACCTCTGGTTACTGTTACCCCCAGTTTAGTTTTATGAGTTTGTGTGCTTGTTACCTGACTACTTTTCCTGCTTGCTGTTTAGGTACCTCGTTGGCCGATTTGCATTTCACCTCTGCTTGTTTTCTGATTAAGTCCTGTCCCTCACATTCTGTTCCTCTTCCTCAATTAATGTTTTGACCCTGCATGACTACTATTCTCTGGAACTGCAGCCTTCCACAGGTATTGATCAACTTGGGCCCTGTGTCATTCAACATCACTGTATAGGGATTAAAGGGTTTCAGGGTTCTGGGGGTCCAGCTTGGTGAGTGGGTTCCCTCTAGCCTATCCTTTACAGCCCATCTGAGTGTGTCGATCCAGGCAGGCGTTACACCGTGCCCTCGACAGAAGGACATGTAGGCCGGGATAGTGTTTTAAACATTGTTGGAGATTCGGATTCAACACGTGAGTCATACAAGGCACGTGTGTCACATTGCCCTGAAGAAGGGCCGCAGACTGTTTAGCATCATTGTCGCACCCGGCATTCCCTGGCTGCTGGTTGAGTGGAGACAACCATTGATGAAACTCGGTCTCACTCTACAGAGCTAACCGTCCACAACTCCTCAGCGGTGTCTCACATTTCCCCTACATTTCAAAGTAAACATTTGACCGCCTGATGGCCTTGAGCTCTGCTGCCAGCATAGTAAGGAGTTGTGTGGGATTCCTTGGGCACAGTTACAAGGAAAGGTGGCCTGACCACACAGGGTTTGGGCTGAGGTGCAGGAACAACACGAGGTTGATGAGGCAGAAGCAGTGGAGGAACTTGTACATACAGAGGAAGGATTTAAACACACAACTCATGGGGACGGAAAGACTTGTACAGCAGACACTTCTCCATCTATCACCATAGTTACCCAGTGCCCAGTCAGCGACATTTAACGCCCCTGTCCATGCTTACTGTTCCAAGTATCTGTGCTGAAATTCACCCTGTAACACACAGAGTTTCTCAAGGAAGCGGTGATGTTGTGTGCGACCTGCTGTGTTAGCGCGGGCACCCCTTTCTTGGGGAAGGAGTGGCAAATGGCCATCGGCTCTTGGGGCACTGCAATGGGCATAAGGTCTCGAAAATCCTTGGTGATAAAAGGGTGTAAAGGCAGCCTTTCTGTAGCCAACAAGTTTGAGATGCCGAAACAATACCTTTTAGGCATGACATGCACTTCGAAAATCATCTAAAAAACAGCGAGGGGACTCCAACCACAGTCTCCCTCGTTGCCAATTATTGGGCCACACACATCCCACTTGACTGGCATCAGTTGATCCCCCTTTTCAAAATGAAAAAGATGCTTTGCATGAAGCACTCTCAAAAATACGTGTGCCTTTCGCGTCCTCTGGTTGACCCAGGGGAAGAAAAGTCCTCTGAGAGTCATGACTTGTTCATCTTGGTTCTTTTAGAAACACAGCGAGGGGACTCCAACCACAGTCTCCCTCGTTTCCACTAATTGGGCCACACACACCCCACTTGACTGGCATCAGTTGATCCCCCTTTTCAAAATGAAAAAGATGCTTTGCAAGAAGCACTCTCAAAAATACGCGTGCCTTTCGCCTCCCCTGGATGACCCAGGGGAAGAAAAGTCCTCTGAGAGCCATGCCAACGTTGTCAGTGGATAGACGCATGTGCTTATCTGCCAGCAGACCCCCAGCAGCACTGAAGACAGGTTCCGAGAGAACGCGGGCTGCAGGACACGACAAGATCCCCAAGGCGTACGTGGCAAGCTCAGGCAATTTATCCAGATTGGAAGCCTAAAGTGAGCAGGGCTCAAGTTGCACAGTAATGGCATCGATGTTTCCTTGCATATACTCATATATCTGTGTCTCCTCCTCTTTTTCCTTGTCCAGCTCTTTTGTTTTCGCATGAGTATATCTCCTTGTCACTTTCCCATGTGTTTGTGTTGTGTTGTGAGTTGTTTGTCACCTTTTGGACACCTTTGAGGGTGTTTTCTAGGTGTTTTTATGTGTTTGTGATTGCCTGCCATTGTTTCCTATGCGGTTCGAGTGGTTCGGCGAACCGGTTCGGTTCGCCGAATTGAACTCGAACGAGACCTCCGTTCGGCGAACCGAACTCGAGCCGAACCGCGACCGGTTCGCTCATCTCTAATGGTAACCTCTGCTTCAATGGAAACATTGTGCTGAGGGGTATAGGAATTTAAAAATAAATTAGGGGTCTCAATTTACTAAGGCAATCCTAATCAGAGTCATTTCTTAGAGAACTTGGGAATTGTCCCTAAAAAGAGGAAAATTCATTACGGCTTCATAACGGGATAGGGTCATTACAGCTGTAAATAAAAGGGTACTGAGGACAGATTTTGTTGCCCAGTAGGAGCAGAGTATGTGGTTTTTGTTGTTTTTTCAATAAATTCATGTTGAGGCTAATACCCCTATTATTTTCTATTTCAGAGACATTGGTGAAACTCCATGAACAGAAATGGAAGGCCATGGGTTTTATGTATTGAAGGGCATAGAAATTGGTTTGCTGGGCGATTAATTGTAGGGATTCTTGGGTGGCAAAAATTTTGAAAAAATCAAAGGAGGTAAAATTAGTGACGTCAACTTTTGTACCATAGGCTGCTGGAAACTGGGGAATTTGCGGGGAAAAGGACTGATCAGGATAGCTCTATGAAGAGGGGACTGCAGAACTTGGCCCTGCCACTGACGTTTCAGCAGTGACGACTGACTATGCTACCATCAGGCTGTGGGATCCTGTGGAGGAAGCCGAGTTGTCACTGTTTCAAAACAGTTCTGCTTTAGAGGCAAATTCTGTATCTGTCCCGGAACTGCCGTAGCAAAGCAGCGTATACGCCTGCTCCATAGTAAGCATTCTGAGGGCCACTATTGTATTTTATATACTTGCCTAACATTAAAAGAATAAAACCTAAAAGCAAACCTAACACTAGTAAACCTAAACCTAATCTAAGGCTGGTATTTTTTTAGTTGTATTTTATTATTTTTCTTTTATTATACTTTTGTTGTGTAAATTTTATAAAACCCAGAACACTAAACCCTAACCCAGCTATTAGTAAAGACAGAAAGAAAAAATCATAAGATAAAAAAAAATAAATAAAAATTAAAATGCAATCTGATTAGGGGGATGACAAGGGGAATGGTGTTGGGGTGATGATCTGGGGGTGATGATCAGGAGATTAGGGTAGGGTTCATTGATTTGATCTTGAACTTGATTCTAACTTCACTGACAGGACAGCACTTGTATCCCTCTTATCTCCCAGAACAACTACAAGGAGAGAAGAGAGAGGCACAGGACCACCGTTATGTAACTGGTCTCGTTCATGTTCTCCCGGTTCTCTGTTATTCCTGGTAGTTGAAATCCTGGAGATTTTGCAGCTCTGGGGGCACAATTTCCTTATTCCCTATTTCCTGAGTGACCGCCATTTTAATGCGCATTGGTGGTTGTTAAGGGGTTAAAGAAACATTAAACCATTGCATCAAACAGGGAACAGTGGCCAGGTCCGTACGCCTGGAAGTCAGTGGAAGTGTCACCTTAGGAAAGAACGACTGAATCTTTCAGAAATCTAGGGACTGAAGGGAGATTTATATTGAGGTGTTACTCCCTGGCTGAGATTTTAGTGAAAAAACACAATCATAGGGGAAATGTATCCAAATTATTGGAAGGAAGAGTAAAGCAGTGACCCATAGTGACCAGGAGTTCAGCCCTGATGAGAATAAAAATTAATACAGTACACCCTGTTCTCTTTAAGGGTAAATAGAAAAAAATACTTATACATAAGATATAAATTGAAACTATTACTAGCACATGATGGTGAATTGTCCTGTTTATTGCTTGTAAAAGTCCTCTTAGGTTCCTCTATGCCACTAGTGGTTGTAGTAGGAGATCCACCTAGGGCAGAAGATGACAAGTTGCCATTGTTTTTATGTTGTGTTTATCCATCGGCACTCAGGAGAGGAAAAACCCCCTGTGGGGGAAACCTCTAGGGAACCATGGCCTATGGATAACTGTCCTTCCCTGGGGGCACAAGGCAACATGCCATCTAGAAGTTCTGGTCCACGGTCATTTTACTGACTCCTGGTAGGATTTTCATGGTCTTCATCTTCTTCTTGTATTTGGACACTGCAGAGCACCAGAATGTAGCAACACCCCCATCCTTCAATAGGAAGGAGTGGATATGGCTGCATGTTACACTGCAGGTCACGGCCCTCAGGACACTCCTAGTGTTGATTGATTAGGAGCCAGGACTGACAAGTAGTCAGGAGTGCACTCTAAGACTCGTTGGCTCTTTCTGGTGCATATCATTTCCATTAGATGCTCTGCTGGGGCATGTCTTCAGAGCTCTTTATTTCCACCATCTTATCCTCCTCCAGATTCTGTGGTAGGCGACCTTCACAAAAAGAGATACTAGGTTAGAAATAACTTTTCCATATTAATGGGACACATGAAATGGGATTATCTTAATGGGAAAACACCTCCAGATTTGGCCCCATGGGCAATCAGCAAACTGTAAGCAACACTAAAGGGTGCTTTACACGCTGCAACATCGCTAGCGATTGCTAGCAATGTCGCGAGCGTTAGCACCTGCCCCCGTCACTCGTGCGACATTTGTTGATCGCTGCCGTAGCAAAAATTTTTGCTATGTCAGCGTCAAACGCATATACCTTGGCAGCGACGTCGCTGTGACCGCCGAACAATCCCTCCCTCAAGGGGGACGTGCATTCGGCGTCATAGCGACGTCACTGCGGCGTCACTAAGCGGCTGGCCAATAGAAGCGGAGGGGCGGAGATGAGCGGCACATAACCTACCACCCACCTCCTTCCTTCCGCATTGCTGGTGGATACAGGTAAGGAGTTGTTTGTCATTCCTGTGGTGTCACACATAGCGATGTGTGATGCCGTAGAAATGACAAACAACCTCGTTACTCACCTGACAACGATATTTGGTGTTTGGGCGATCTCTCCAAAACCAACGATTTTAACCACTTTTGCAATCGCTGATGGTCGCTCGTACGTGTTACATGCTGCGATGTCGCTAACGACGCCGGATGTGTATCACAAACACTGTGACCCCAACGATAAATCATTAGCGATATCGCACCATGTAAAGCACCCTTAAGAGTTTTCCTCACTACACTGTGCTAACTGATTCTCATGGGACAAGATGGGGTTTCATGACCCCTATCCCAGTCCCATTTACAATGACTCACCTGTGATGGGGTGTTTTAGGTTTCCGATTAGGTGTTTTAGCTTTCTGCATCTGCTTTACAACCTTCCATCCATCATCAGCAAATGTGAATCCACAGAAAAGATTTTGATTTTTTTTAGCCATTCGTGGTTTAGTGGCTTCGGAGAAAGAAAGGACATCTTTCAATGCATCTGATGTCATCACTGGTGGCTGTGGACAAAATATTCAAGAATCAGTGTTTATAAAGAAGTCACACAATAGAGATGTACTGCTGTCACCATCTTCTCTGGGTCATATACTTACAGGTGGTAGGTGGAATGGTGGAGATGCTTTGCCGCCCTCTATTTCTGTCCAGTTGATCTCCGTAAAGAATGGATGATCTTTAATGTTGTCCACGAATTTCTGCCGACTCTTTGGTGACTTATCCAAGAGCTGGGAACATACAATGAAGACATTTATTCAGCCTTCAGTTGTTATCCTTTTTTATTGTTGTGTTTTTCATAGTATTCAAAAACTTTATTACTGAGTTGTGCCTTTATACTCACCCCCTTTATGACGGCTTTGACTTGGGGGTCCAGTTCTTTTGGAAAGGCAGGATCATCATTGATCAGTGCCTTCTCGATGTTCTCCTCACTTTCATCTTCACTGAATGGATATCTGCCAGTAGCCATCTCATATATCACAACACCAGCAGAGAACCAGTCCACTGCTGTGTTGTATGGCTTCTCTAAAAGAATCTGTGAAGACATAAAGAAGACAATAAGAATATTGACCAGACAGCGGAACACATGGAGATGTCCAGTCTTGTATTGAGATAACTCAGGGACATGTAAATGATTCCTCACCTCAGGAGCCATATATTTAAGCGTCCCGGCCCATCCTGTCGTTTTTGCATTGCCAAAGATGTTCATCACGGCAAGACCAAAATCAGCAATCTTCAAGTGACCATTGTTGTCCAGTAAGATGTTGTCTGATTTTATATCTCTGGTAGAAAAAAAGAGATAATAACATATTTATTATATTAACCCGGCGGAAGACCCCATTGTGGCCTGAGATAAAAAGTGTCTACAGAGGGCATTAGGATGAGGGTATAAGACTATTCATACCAGGTCTACATAGAAAGTGTGCCGTACTTACCTGTGTATAATGCCTCTGCTGTGGAGAAACTGCAGCCCACAGATCAGCTCAGCTGCAATAAATCTGATGAGAAAAAAAGAAATCCATCAAAATCCAATATTTCATCCACTAAACTAAGAGAGTGATAATGACATAAAGCCGTATATCCCTGACAACCATTATCTTCATCTAATATATGACATTCTAACTTACCTGATGGCTGGAATGGGAATAGGGGCATACGTTGTGATGAAGCCTCTAAGGTCTCCTCCACTGAGATATTCCATGGCGTAGAAAACATAGTCCTGTGTAAAACAGAGGAAATAATGAGGGTAAATGAAATATTGTCGATATGAGGCACTGGTTGCACTGGTTTTAATCAATGTTCTTCTAAGTCACATTCTTTTAACAAATACTATGACTGTGACCTAGAAGAACATTGCACACAAATTGGCAAATAGAGTAGATAAATTTAATACATTGATGACTCAGAAATGTTGGATTATGAGCCTCTTACCTGGGACTGGAAGGTGGCAAAAGCCCGAGAAATGAATGGACTGTTCCTAATCATCTCCAGGACCTGTCGCTCTATCAGGACATCGTCTCTTGAGTCCTTGACTAGGAGCCTCTTCTTCACCATCTTCACTGCCAGTTGTTTATGGCAGGCCTGATGTGTGGCCAACATGACCTGGAGGATACAGAGAGTTAGAACTGGAGGAAAGGCCTGAGCTGCCATGAGATGTGATGAGAAGATGTGAAGCAGTGATGCTCCTAGAGTCATATTACTGCTCCACATCAGACACATGAGGAAGATGTCACCACAATGTCTAATACTTACTTTACCATATGAGCCCTCTCCAAGGATTTTATGGAAGGTGAAGCTCTCCACTCCCGTCACAATGATGGGAGATTCAGATGGTGTTATACCTGGTGGGGAAGAGAGAAATAAGATGTGACAGAAAGCCAATATCTGTATGTGAATATAATAGTTCATGCAACACAATCTCCATTTTGTTACATTATCTGACTTCTTACATAAATCTCAACTTTCACTCTTTATTTGATTTGTCTTAATTTTTACTTTTTATTATATATCATAACCTCTGCTCTAATTAAGTTTTTTGAAACAATGAACCACAGCATTACGCAAAAAGATAACCACTGCAGAACCCAAGCAGCAGACTATAATCAAAAAATATATTATAGGGAAGTGTCTTACCATTAACAATAAATTACATGCTTTTTGATATAAATGATGTAATTCATTATTAATAATTTGATTATATTATATTATGCTATATTGTATTAAGATTGTTTTATCTTTCATGTATTATGATTGTCTTATATTCTATGTCTTGTTAAATACTTATTGGTTATTTTCTAAAACCTGCTCTTACTATAATAAAGGGGGGATAACAGGTTTGGCCCCCAGAGAGACACTTTGATGTACACACCATGTGTCTATGTATTTTGCTTCTCCATCTTACCACTATCCCCAGAGGGAGATGGCATACAGACAATAGGCTATAGGGGGCTTCATAGAAATACCATTTCTGGAGCCCATTGTATTTCTGCAGTAAGAAAATAATAGACCTAGCTAATGCCAAAGTGGCCTCCTACAGATGGGTACAAAAATATAGGGGGGTACCAAAGAGAAACAAGACCGTAATCATAATAAGTGGGTTCCTACGAAAAATCCTGTCATTGACTAAATTTGGGATATTGGGTCTCTGTGTCTTAGATCTGTACTCACCTGAGAGCTGCTCAGTGTCAGTATTGGGGTAAACACTGGGTCCATCCACAGCTTTATCCCCCATCGCTTTTTCCATTTTTTTCTTTTTCATGATACTCTCTGGTATTGGGCTTCCAGGTCTTTTTGAAGCTTTGATAATGATGCCATCTTTTTCCTTGTTTTTCTTTTTCATGATACTCTCTGGTATCGGGCTTCCAGGTCTTTTTGAAGCTTTGATAATGATGCCATCTTTTTCCTTTTTTTTCTTTTTCATGATACTCTCTGGTATCGGGCTTCCAGGTCTTTTTGAAGCTTTGATAATGATGCCATCTTTTTCCTTGTTTTTCTTTTTCATGATACTCTCTGGTATCGGGCTTCCAGGTCTTTTTGAAGCTTTGATAATGATGCCATCTTTTTCCTTTTTTTTCTTATTCATGATACTCTCCTGTATCGGGCTTCCAGGTCTTTTTGAAGCTTTGATAATGATGCCATCTTTTTCCTTTTTTTTCTTATTCATGATACTCTCCTGTATCGGGCTTCCAGGTCTTTTTGAAGCTTTGATAATGATGCCATCTTTTTCCTTTTTTTTCTTTTTCATGATACTCTCTGGTATCCGGCTTCCAGGTCTTTTTGAAGCTTTGATAATGATGCCATCTTTTCCCTTTTTTTTCTTTTTCATGATACTCTCCTGTATCGGGCTTCCAGGTATTTTTGAAGCTTTGATCATGTTTTGATTGGTGCCCTCTTGTTCACCCTCTGATGCTTCTATTCTCCTCTTTCTTGAGACCTTATCAAGTCTCTCTCCCTTTCTCTTCCTATTATTCAGCTCCATAGATGTCGTTTTGGGCTGAGGAAGGTCCTGTCCACCTCTAGGGCGCTCCCGGATGTAGTCTAGAACTGCTCCCATGACAGGCCTTCTGCTTTTCAGTCAAATATTTTATATCAAACCAAAATTTGCCAAGCGCAAGAAAAATTGCCCTCACCCACTAAGTGATGAAAACAACTGGATAATATTCAGGCTGCAGAGACATTTCATTGATTCCGTGACATCACAAAAGCAATTGTGACATCATCATATTCTAATGATCACATGACATGACAGAGGGGCCAAAGCCAAAGGTCAAGTGACATCACAGCGGAACCAAAGCCAAAGGTCAAGTGACATCACAAAGGGACCAAAGGCAAAGTTGAAATGACAGCAATGATGGGCCAGTGACATCATGAGCCTGGCTTATAGGCCTGAGTTTATTAACAGTTGTAAAGTTTCTGTATAATTTCTAAAAAGCTAATGTCACACCAAAATAAAACCTTTTCAATACAAAACCCTTAATTAATATTAATTTATATTTTGACAGCTTTTCTTTTGCATTTACACAATTTATCACTTATTTTAAGTAACGTAAAATATTGATAAGAATGGATATGTTAAAAATGTATATTTATTTAAAAAGTTATTTATTTTGGGTCAGTTTTGATAAATGATGTCCATTTTTACAGGTATTTGCCATAAAGACTTTATACTTCAGAACATTCGTATTCAGATTAGATATTCTTCAGTGAGCAAAATAGCCTGGACTCTACACTGATATAAAAAGTCTACACACCCCCATTAATGCCAGGTTTTTATCAAGTAAAATAATCATACCAAGAAGACTCATTTAAGAACAGTTTTCCCATTTTAATGTCATCAAGAATCTGAACAAATGAATCGAGTAACAAAGGAGTGAAATAAAAACAAAAAAACTAAATGAATGTGATGACACACAGTTAGGTCCATAAATATATTTGGATACTGACACAAATATTGTTTTTTTTACCTGGTTACTGAAACATATTCAAGTTATAGGTATATAATGGACATGGACATAAAGTTCTGACTTTTAGCTTTCATTTGAGGGTATCCACATTAAAATTAAATGAAGGGTTTAGGAGTTTCCGCTCCTTTACATGTGCCCCCCTGGTTTTAATGGGCCCAAAAGTAATTGCACATTTGACTCTCAGGCTGGTTCATGGGCCGGTGTGGGCAATGCCTTTGATGTTTTGTTCTCAATTAAGCACATAAAAGGCCTGGAGTTGATTTGAGGTATGGCACTTGCAATGGCACCCAAGTGCAAAATTTTGACCTGGCCCCCTCCTCGTCCCCATCCCCCTCGTGCTACAGGATAATTATGCTAACACTTGGCTCTTAACCTCAGCACCCAGCTTTCCCATACTCCTTTATCCTGATATAATATCTAGTATTATAATGCACCCACCTAGGCCTTCATATGTAATAATGCAGCCCCCATAGTATTCCATATATTATAATGCATCCCCCATAGTCCTTCATATCATATAATGCATCTCATAGTTCTCCATATATTATAATACACTCCCCATAGTCCTCCATATAGTATAATACATTTTCCATAGTCCTCCATATAGTATAAAGCACCCCTATGGCCCTCCATATATTATAATGCAACCCCTATATACCTCCATGTAGTATAATGCACCCCCCAAACGCCTGCATATAGTTCAATGCACCCCCATAGTCCTCGATATAGTATTATTTAACCCCCATATAGTATCATGTAGCCCCCTCAAAATAATCATGCAGCCCCCATAAAGTTTCATGCAGCCCCCATAAAGCATTATACAGCTCCCATATTCTTCCATATTGTAGCATAGAACTCCCATATCATTTAATGCACCCCTTAGTCATCTGTCTGCCATGAATAAATACATACTCACTTCTCCTTGTGCCCCCCCGCTGCTCCGGTCCCCTCAGTATGTCCACTGTTCTGCTGCTCGGCACATCTCAGCACAGTTTGCAGTAGTGATGTCATCATCGCAGTCCGCTGTGCTGACACATCAGAGCGCAGACACAGCGGGAGAATGATGAGAGAGGAAGCATGATGCTCACTCGTCATTTTTTTCAATTGTATTGGCATCTGTGATGCCAATACAATTGAATGTGCAATCCCCAGGGTCGGTCGGAAGGCGACCCCTGCAACCGCGATCGTTCTGCCCCTGGGTGCGTGCATTTTGAAGTTGTTGCTGAGCAGTAAACATGCAGTCAAAGAGCTTTCCATGTAAGTAAAACAAGCCATCCATCATCAGCAAAAACAGAAAAAAAAAATCTGAGAAATTGCTACAATATTTGAAGTGTCTAAATCTACAGTTTGGTACATTCTGAGAAAGAAATAGAGAAAACAATAGTGATCTCAACAAACCAAAAAAACCTGGATATCCACAGAAGACAATACTGCTGAATGATCGCAGAATAATTATGATGGTGAAGAAAAACCCCTTCACAACATCCAACCAAGTGAACAACACTCTCCAGATTATAGGCATATAAAAATCTAAATCTACCATAAAGAAAAGACTGCATGAAAGAAAATACAGAGGGTTCACTGCACAGTGCAGCCACTCATAAGCTTCTAGAATAAGAAGGTTAGATTGGTCTTTGCTAAAAAAAGAACCCTTAAAAAACAGTACAGTCCTGGAAGAACATTCTTTGGACAGATGTAACCAAGATCAACCTCTACCAGAATGATGGAAAGCAAAAAGTATGGTGAAGGCATGGTACAGGTCATGATCCAAAGCATACCACATCAAATGTAACACTTGGCGGAGGCAGTGTAACGGCCAGGCATGCATGGCTGCCAGTGGCACTGGATCCTTAGTGTTTATTGATGATGTGACACAGGACAGAAGCATCCGGAAGAATTCTGGGGTTTTCAGAGACGTATTGTGCGCTCAAATCCAGTCAAATGCAGCCAAACTGATTGGTCGCCATTTCATAATACAGATGGACAATAACCCAAAACATAAAGCCAAATTAACGCAGGAGTCATCACCTGATCTCAACCCCATAGTGCCGCATTTCATTTGTTAAAGACTAAACTTTACATAGGCCTGCAACACACATCCGTGTTTCCAGTACGTGTTTGGTACATTTTTGCACGTACCGGAGACACGGAGACACGGACACAAATGTTACTCTATGGTAGATGGTACACACACGTAAAATCACACGGAACGTGTGTCCGTGTGGTAAGTACGTGTGTACGTTTTTCTACACGTACGACATGTCCGTTTTTGGCTGGCAGCACGCAGGCACGGACCCGCTATAGTCTATGGGTCCGTGCCTGCACACAGAGTATGTCCGTATTCAGCACGTTTCGTCCGTGTGCGTTTTTAAATGAGCGATCTATTTTTTTTTTTATTTTTATTATTAAAGTCAGTCTACTTACCTTATTTTCTGCTGTTCTCAGTCATACTTACATTGGTGCTCGGTCTTTTTCTTCCCCCGGCTCATACTTAACAATCCACAATCACCAGTGCGGCGAGGAACAGCTGTGCAGAGAATACGCGGCAACAATTACTTTGAAAATGCCGGCCGCTGATTAACCAATCTCGTATTCCCTGCTTTCCATACACACAGGTGCCTGTGATTGGTTGCAGTCAGACACGCCCCCCACGCTGAGTGATAGCTGTCTCACTGCACCCAATCACAGCAGCCGGTGAGCGTGTCTATACTATGCAGTAAAATAAATAAATAATTAAAAAAAACGGCTTGCTGTTCCCCCCCCCATTTTAATACCAGCCAGATAAAGCCATACGGCTGAAGGCTGGTATTTTCAGGATGGGGAGCCCCACGTTATGGGGAGCCCCCCAGCCTAACAATATCAGTCAGCAGCCACCCACAATTGCCACATACATTATATGCGACAGTTCTGGGACTGTACCCGGCTCTTCCCGATTTGCCCTGGTGCGTTGTCAATTGGGGTAATAAGGAGTTAATGGCAGCCCATAGCTGCCACTAAATCCTAGATTAATCATGTCCGGCGTCTCCCCGAGATACTTTCCATGATTAATCTGTAAGTTACAGTAAATAAACACACACACCTGAAAAATCCTTTATTTGCAATAAAAAGCACTAACAAATACCCTCGTTCACCACTTTATTAAGCCCGAAAAACCCCTCCATGTCCGGCGTAATCCACGGAGGTCCAGCATCGCATCCAGCTCTGCTACATGAAGGTGTCAGGAGCTGCAGCAGACACCGCCACTCCTGTCAGCTCCACAAAGCTACTGAAGAGAGCCGCGCGATCTGCTCAGCTGTCACTAAGGTAACTCGTGGCCACCGCTGGTTCCTCCAACTGTGACAGCAAGACGCCCGAGTGACAGCGATGTCACAGGCGACTTGGTGTCACAGTTGGAGGATACCTTACCTTACCCTTACCTGGGCATATGGTGTGTATGACATGGTCAGATACATCCGGTTTACTTTATGATAGAGGGACTCTGAAACTCACAAAGCCTATGCGGACTATGCAAGAACTTCCAAAAAGAGAAGGAAAGAGGGCCTCTGATACACCCTGAATTAGACATAAAAGTGGGTAGTGGGACTGCTACACTCACAAAGACTATGCACTAAGTGCAAGGGCTGCCAAAAATTAGAAGGAGGGACTGTAATATACCCAGTAAGAGACGTAAAGGAGAGACTGTGATTCAATTCTGATGCAATTTTACAAAGAATATGACTTCCGAAACTTCCAAAGGCTTTGTACTCAGTGCAAGACCTAGCTAGAATTCACAGGACGGATGGTAATACACACAGCAAGAGACAGAGAGGAGGCCTCTGACTATATTTTGTGTCAATTGTAAAAAGATTCAGACTCCTACCTTTGTACAGCCTATGCACTCAGTAGAAGAACTATCTAGAATCCCAAGGAGGGATTATACATGCAGCAAGACATCAAGAGACGGAGAGGAGATACTCTGATTAAATTCTAGGACAATTGAAAAAAATATCATCTGCCATCCAACCGACAACCTGTTAGCACTGTTTGGACTTCAGGAGTGTTGTCCCCCCCCCCCCGCAAAGTGGGACAGTAAGGTAGGTCTGGTGGCTGATCCTTTTCGTTGTAGTCACGCAGCAGGCACAGTTTCTCCTACCTCCATGCGTGCACCATCAGTAGCACATCCACTTCCCCATTCGTTACCGCATGGATGCGGCTAACAACTGTATTAACCCCTTCACCCCCGGCCACTAAAACACCCTAATGACCGGGCCATTTTTTGCAATTCTGACCAGTGTCACTTTGACAGGTTATAACTCTGGAACGCTTCAACGGATCCTGGCGATTCTGAGATTGTTTTTTCGTGACATATTGTGCTTCATGTCAGTGGTAAATTTAGGCCGATATTTTTTGCGTTTATTTGTGAAAATTTAGGAAATTTGGCGAAAATTTTGAAAATTTCGCAATTTTCAAACTTTGAAAATTTATGCCCATAAATCTGTGAGATATGTCACACAAAATAGTTACTAAATAACATTTCCCACTTGTGTACTTTACATCAGCGCAATTTTCGAAACAAATTTTTTTTCCGTTAGGAAGTTAGAAGGGGTCAAAGGTCATCAGCAAATTCTCATTTTTCCAACAAAATTTACAAAATAATTTTTTTAGGGACCACATTACATTTGAGGTGACTTTGAGAGGCCTAGGTGACAGAAAATACCCAAAAGTGACCCCATTCTAAAAACTTCACCCCTCACACTGCTCAAAACCACATCCAATAAGTTTATTAACCCTTTAGGTGCTTCACAGGAACCAAAGCAATGTGGAAGGAAAAAATGAAAATTTTACTTTTTAACACAAAAATGTTACTTTAGCCATAAAATTTTCATTTTTACAAGGGAGAAAAGAGAAAGTACACAATACAATTTATTGTGCATGTTCTCCTGAGTACGCTGATACCCCATATGTGGTAAAAATCAATTGTTTGGGCGCACGGCAGAGCTCGGAAGGGAAGGAGCGCCATTTGAATTTTTGAACGCAAAATTAGCTGCACTCATTAGCAGACGCCATGTCGGGTTTGAAGACCCCCTGAGGTGCCTAACCAATGGAGCTCCCCCACAAGTGACCCCATTTTGGAAACTAGAGCCCTCAAATAATTTTTCTAGATGTTTGGTGAGCACTTTGAACCCCTGGGGGCTTCACATAAGTTTATAGCGTTGAGCCGTGAAAATAAAAAAAAATTTTTTTACCACAAAACGGTTGCTTCAACTAGGTAGCTTTTTTTTTCACAAGGGTAACAGGAAAAAATGCACCATAAAATGTATTGTGCATTTTCTCCTGAGTACGCAGATACCTCATATGTGGTGGAAATCAAATGTTTGGACACACAGCAGTGCTCGGAAGGCAAGGAGCGCCATTTGAATTTTTGAGTGCAAAATTAGCTGCACCTGTTAGCGGACGCCATGTCGGGTTTGAAGACCCCCTGAGGTGCCTAAACAATGGAGCTCCCCCACAAGTGACCCCATTTTGGAAACTAGAGCCCTCAAATAATTGTTCTAGATGTTTGATGAGCACTTTGAACACCTGGGGGCTTCACAGAAGTTTATAGCGTTGAGCCGTGAAAAGAAAATTTTTTTTTTTTACCACAAAACGGTTGCTTCAACTAGGTAGCTTTTTTTTTCACAAGGGTAACAGGAAAAAATGCACCATAAAATGTATTGTGCATTTTCTCCTGAGTACGCAGATACCTCATATGTGGTGGAAAGTAATTGTTTGAGCGCATGGCGGGGCTCAGAAGAGAAGGAGCGCCATTTGACTTTTCAAACGCACAGACGCAGTGCACTGATCGGCCGCTGCAGGACGCACGGTCGGATGCGATAAAAAAAAGCGTCGGGGATACGTAAAAAAAAAAAAAGTCACGCCAAAAATTGACCATGGATGCAGATCCGTTATGTGCATCCCTGATCAGCGCTTGGTGGGACGCACGGACGGATGCGATACAAAAAGCGTCGCAAATATGGAAAAAAGTCACGCCAAAAATTGACCATGGATGCCGATCCGTTATGTGCATCCCTGATCAGCGCTCGGCGGGACGCACGGACGGATGTGATACAAAAAGTGTCGGGGATACGGAAAAAAAAAAGTCACGCCAAAAATTGACCATGGATGCCGATCCGTTATGTGCATCCCTGATCAGCGCTTGGCGGGACGCACGGATGGATGTGATACAAAAAGCGTCGGGGATACGGAAAAAAAAAAAGTCACGCCAAAAATTGAGCAGGGATGCCGATCCGTTATCTGCATCCCTGTTCAGCGCTTGGCGGGACGCACGGACGGATGCGATACAAAAAGCGTCGGGGATACGGAAAAAAAAAAAAAAGTCACGCCAAAAATTGAGCAGGGATGCCGATCCGTTATCTGCATCCCTGATCAGCGCTTGGCGGGACGCACGGACAGATGAGGTGTAAAAATGGACAGGGGATACGGAAAAAAAAAAAAAAGTTATACTCACAGTACCCAGAGGACTAGCAGGAGGATCTCTGACCAGAAGAGCTGCAGAGGAACAGATGGCAGAGAGATGGACAGCTTTACAGGAGCAGCAGGCAGATCAGCAGAATGCCCAGGAAGGACCCAGCGATGGACGCAGATGTGATCAGGCCGGTGAAGACAGGTAAGAGGACGTCGGGGGAGAGCAGAGGGGGAGAGGGGGGGGGAGTGAGAGCAGAGAGGGGGGGGGGAAGCAGAGGGGGAGGGGGTAGAGCAGAGGGGGAGACCGGAGAGGGAGCTGCAGAACAGAGATAATGGGGGAGGCAGTCAGATCGCGGGGGGAGCAGATCGGGATGTCGGGGGGGGGGGGGGTTGGGGGGAGCAGATCGCGGGGGGGCACGGCAGGGGCTACCATGGCAGCGCGCAGGGGCACCACGGGAGCGCGCAGGGGCACCACGGGAGCGCGCACGGGCTGGCTGCAAAGTGAGCACAGTACTCACGTGCAGCAGCGGTGACAGCTAGGGCGGCGGCGGCGGCGGCGGCGGCGGCAGCAGCGGCGGTGGCGTGGTACCACAAGTACCAGCCACTGCACGCTGCAGACATGTTGGGGGAGGGCTCGCAGGCCAGCACAGGCCTGGGGAGGACGGCCACCGGCAAATCACACCGCCCCACTGCACACTGATTGGAGCGATTGCGCGTCATAGCACGATCGCTCCAATCAGTGCTGCAGGGGCTGGGGGCGGCATGTTTGAGGTCCACCTATGATATGCTGCAGCAGCTGCGGCATCTCATAGCTGGATCTCACAGGATCGCACTAATTCGGGCATTATTTTTGCCGAAATTAGTGCGATCGATGTGGTTGGCGGTTCAGATTTGAACAGCCAATCACATCGATCGTCGATAGGGGGTGGCGATGCCGCCCCCCCTAGGGTCAAGCAAAGGTCCCCTGCTGTAAGAAACAGCAGGGGACATCATTTGAAAGCCGTTGCTATGGCCACGGCAATCAAATGAAGTTTAGGCAGTAAAATTACGTCCCTGGTCGTTAAGTCACGTTAAAATAGGACGTAATTTTACTGCCCGCGGTCGTGAAGGGGTTAATCAGTAATAGTTATTTGGAATAGATGGCCATATTTGCAGAGTCTGTGTGGTTCAAGAACAACAGAAAACTGCCACAAATGTCTATGTTTGTAATTTATACCCTGTAATGTATTTATCTAGGGAGCAGTGAGCAGTTTGATAGCCCCATTGTTTATGTAGTTGTTGGAACACAAATTTGAAAAATTACTATTTGCATTTTTTTCACTCATTTTTATTATTTTTTTTATACATTCTAAGAAACACACTTACAATTTTTTTACACTAGTTTTTCAATGTAATTACCAGTCCAGCGAGTCACACGTAAGGGCCAGGTCCCAACCGACTCGATGTGCGTTTCGCAAGAAAAGCTTCGTCCAGGAGCATATTTTACCTTATTTACCACATGCGCACTTTTGCGAGCGTAACATCTTCCTGGGGTGATCTACAACCACAGATAAGATGAGGCTCACAGAGTCTCTTCCTCCATTTTCTGTACTTTCCTGTTGGCCCTTCTGCTTTAAAATGAGAGTTGTAATTATTTGCAGTTCTGATGTCATCCAGTTATAGCTCAGGCAAGATCACGGCTTCATCTATGATCCATGATGTCACTCCCTTGTAACCCTTATTTCAGTGGCCAAATTAAATGTGTGACGCACCTGCAGCTATCGAACCACTCTGATCCAGGGTTGCTGTGGCTCGACATTCTCCGGACCCGGGGGCTTGTGGCCTCTGAAATGTAAAGGTGGGGTATTTACAGGGGGTAGGAGTTCGTGATGCCACCCGTGGTTCCCAGTAAGAGGAGTACAGCAGCTGCCAATGGGAGTACCCGGGTGAGATGGAGTGGGGCAGCCAGATGACGTTCCCTCTACTGGTAGGGAAGGTCCCTGGACTCGGGATGATAAGGTGTAGGGGAGCGTGATGCAGGTTGGACGCAGGGAAGAGCAGCATACTCCCTCAGGCCGTGTTGGTGTTGATGCGACTCTAAAGCAGACTCTGACAGAGGAGTAAACCAAGTCTCTGGGTACCACTGACGCTTGAGGGGAGCATGTCCGGGACTCCGTTCCCGTTGGTATTGCTAATGGTCTGGAGCCTGCCTCAATGCACTGTCTTTTAGAAGTTCTAAGTGACCCCTCGGCCTGAAGCTGTCGGGGTCCCGCTTCCTATCTTTGGATAGAGGAGCTGTGCTCTCGATGACTGACACTTGGGATTTCAGTGGGCCGCATAAGCTGGAAAGCCCTATCCCCCTCGTTGTGTTGGTGCATTAGATCTCTGAGCTCTTGGGGAAAGTTCATAAAGAGTCTACACTCCACATATGAATTATCACGTTGCGTGAAGCTATCCTGTTTCAGTGTCCAAGCAGGCATTGGGGATTCTCAAACAAAAAAGTTATAGGAAATAAAGGAAAAAAAAAAGCAACAATGAAGTTAGAGCAAAAAGGGAACTGCAGGGAATTTTTAATTGACATATATTAGAAAAGTGATTAGATTATTTGGTTTTTGACTGCCCTTTTAATTCCAGATCACTATACATTTTGTATTCAGAAAAGGGAGTCTTCTAATGGAATAATGGCAATAAACTGCGTTATAAGATTACTCAGGTTCTGATACTAAAGCGGGTGAAATAAGTATTGAACACGTCACCAATTTTCTAAATAAATATGTATCTAAAAACTCTGTCCTCCCTCCCCCTGGAAGTGCTCCGCATATGGCTGGCTGTATGTGGGTAGAGAGCCGAACTGCCCAATTATTGACTTCCATAACACTCATTATTTGAGTTGAGCCCTTTCAGAGCATCTGACCTGATTGACTAAAGTAACTACTGTAGTACCTGAGTATTTTAGTGCTCGCCCATCATTTCTGATGGCTTATAAAAACTTGTCTAATTACCAAGGTGCCACACAAGAAACATATCATGATAGGTAAAACCAGTGAGCTGTTCAAGACCTTCACAACCTTATTGTTGCAAAACATACTGACGGCATTGGTTACAGAAGAATTTCTAAACTACTGAAGATTACAGTCAGCACTGTTGGGGCCATAATCTTGAAGTGGAAGGAACATCATTTCACTATAACCCAGCCATGACCCGGTGCTCCACACAAGATTTCAGATAGAGGAGTGAAAAGAATTATCAGAAGAATTGTACAAGAGGCAAAGACCACTTGTGGAGAACTACAGAAAAACCTGGATTCAGCAGGTATAATTGTTTCAAAGAAAACAATAAGTAATGCACTCCTACTCCATGGTCTGTATGCACACTCAACACGCAAGACTCCATTGATGAAGAAAAATCATGTTCAAACCATCCAAGGGGGAAATGGTTGAGGAACTAAAGGTGGCTGGGAATTTAGGAGACAGTGATCATGTTGCTCTTGAATTTTGGATGACAAGAGGAGGAAGACCTGTGACAACTCAAATGTTAAGGTTGGACTTTATAAAGGCAGATTTTAATGGACTCAGGAAAAGGATAGGAAAGGTCCAATGACTGAATGTTCTAAAGCAGTGTTCCCCAACTCCAGTCCTCAAGGCCCACTAACAGTGCATGTTTTCAGGATTTCCTCAGTATTTCACAGGTGATAGAATTATTGATTTGGAATATATTTTTTCTCGACACTTGTTCTTTATGATAGTGGTACATTTATGTCGATATATTTTGAGTTTATTTGTGAAAATATCAGTATTTTGGCTGCATTTTTTTCCATTTTGTAATTTTTAAGCTTTCAATTTTTATTTTCTTAAACCAGTTAGTCATGCTGTACAAAATAATTAATAAATTTAATTTCCCATATGTCTATTTACATTTGTATCTTTTTTTCAAACGTCATTTTATTTTGTCAGGTTGTTGAAAGTGTTAAAATTTCAGCACCAATTTCTAATTTATTTATTTATTTTTATTAACCAGACCCATTTGTTTAGGGACCTATTCAAACTTAAATGGCCTTTGAGGGGCCTATGTATTGGAAACTCCCCAAATGTGATACAATTTTTAAAACCTGCACCCCTCAAATACCTCAAAACTGCTGTCAAGCAATGTTTTAACCCTCCTGGTGCTTTACAGGATATAATACAAAGTGGAATAAAAAATAATTTTTTTTTACACTTTTACAAGACATAGCACATCAAAATAGACCCCAAAATTTATTACGCAGTTTCTTCTGAGGCTTCTGTTTGGATACACAGCTAGGCTCAGAAGGGAAGGAGCAATATTGGAATTTTGGAACACAAATTTGGTTGAAATAGATTGTGAGCACTATGTTGCATTTGCAAAGCCCCTAAGGTGCCCAAACAGCAGAAACCCCCCACAAGTGACCCCATTATTAAAACTAGACTCATCAAGGATTGCATTTATGGGCATAGCGAGCATTTTGATCCACAGGCACTACACAGAATTTGTCAACATTAGGTCATGATATTGACATTTTTCATTTTTTTCCACACAAATATTGCGTTAACTCTAAATTTCTTACTTTTGTAAGAGGTAATGTGATGCCCCTGGACTAGTCAGGGCGTCACAGGGTACTACACGCTCTTTACCCTTAGTGCAGGACTAAACCCCTCTTGGTTCTGGGTTCCCAACCTATAGTACTGCTTCCATCAGCATCTAAAATCACAATGACACTTCACATCACACCCTGTCAGACACTCCAGTGGGCTGCTGAGCTGGAATAGGGCCGCCCACCTAGGGATCACACAGACTAGTGGTAGGTGACAAGTCAGTCGGCTCGAGGGGAGCAAAGTGAGAGGAAGGGAAGTAGTAGCTCTCTAAGGGAGAGAAAACTGGGGGTTTGAGCTCCCAGGGAAGTTGAGTGAAGGGTTGGGTTGCAGACGGTGGTCTGGGCCCAATTAACCTGCAGAGGATAGTGACTTTATGGACTGCCCCCACGAAGCTCAGAGATCAGGGGCACTAGCTCAACGAGGGGGATAGGGCTTTCCAAGAAATGCAGCCCACAGAAATCCCAAGTGTGAGCTCTTAAGAGCACAGCTCCACTACCAATAGTAGGGAACGGGGTCCGGACAGCTTTATGCCTACGGGCCACCTGAACACTTCTAAATTTATTCACGGAGGCAGGCTCTGAACCATCAGGCAGTACTGTAGGGCTCGGATAACCGGACGAGCTCCCCCAAGAGGGCAGTGGCACCCAGAGACTTGGTTTACCTTGTTGTCAGAGTCTGCTTTTCATCACAGATGCTGTCTGAGTGAGTACATGGTCCTCCACTGCTACCACCAAGACCTGTGCTACCCTGCAGCCCAAAATCCCGAGTCTCTGAGCCTTCCCTACCCGTGGAGGGAAACGTCATCTGGCTGTCCCCATTCCATCTCCCCCGGGCACTTCCATCGGCAGCGGCGGTAGTCCCCATTACCACACACCACGGGTGGTGTCACGAACTATCTCTCCCCTGTAAATAGCCCTTCTTTTTTATTTGTAGTGGCCGCAAGCCCCCGGGTCCGGAGACCCTCGAGCCTCAGTGAGCCCCGGATCCGAGCGGTTCGAACGCTGCTGGGGCGGCACAGTAACACCAAAAATGGGGACTCACAATTTGTTACCCAGTTTCTAATGAACGCGGCAATACCCCACATGTAGTCAGAAAGTTCTGTTTGGACAAATGGGAGGGCTCGGAACGGAAAGAGCAATATTTGAATGTTGGAACACAAATTAGACTCTATTTGAAATAGATTGCCATATTTGCAGACCTGTGTGGTTGAAGAACAAGAGAAAACTCCCACAATCACAATTTGCATTATTTTCTCTCATTTTTATGAATCTTTTTTGTGCGTTCTAAAAAAAACACTGAAAATTTTTCACTAGTTTTTCAATGTTCAGAAATATAATTTGGTGTACTACTAAACAATTTTTTTCCAGGGATGCTAATTTTTCTGGGGGTAGTTTGGAGGGTTTATTTGGTGGTACCTATGTCGCGGGCGGAGGGGTTGGAAACGCCGCTCGCCTGGGAATCACTGGCACTCGGGTCCGGTGCTTCTGCTCCTCAGTGGCTCGAGTACGGGGCTGGACTCGGGGGCTCGATCAGCGCCTCCTCGCCCACGACTGAAAAGGGGAGGTTTGGTGGTGGGATGTTGGTTGTGACGCCACCCACGGGGTTGTGGTGATGGTGGGCACCACCGCTGCTGGTGACAGGGGTTCCTGGGAGCGATGGCGGGGAGCAGCTGAGGTGTTGGCCCCTCCATGGGTAGGGGCTGTTGGTCCCGGGGCCCCGGTTGGGTTGGTGAGTAAGGGATAGGTGCAGGTGCTGATGCGGGGAGGCAGTGCGGATGCGGGGCAGTGGTGTAGCGCTGTGCCGGATGGCACTGGTGTACTCACTCAGGTAGTCAATGACAGAGTCTCTGGTAAACCAAACGGTTGGATGGACGGGGCCGGCAGTCGGCTGCGGTGTCTTCACTTTCCCCGGACGGGTCTTTCCCTGCACCTGTTTGTAAGTGTTTGACCCCTATGGATTCACACAGGTGGTCCGCTCCCCGGCTTGTACGTGTCGGGAGAGCCCGTTTTGCTCGCAGGCGCTGGACCTTGGATCTCTGGCCATTGGCGTTGGCTCTTATCCGGACGGGTTGGGCTGTTACTTTCTGATGGGACTTGGGTGGGAATGAACCCCTGGGGTCCAGATCGCAATCAAAGAATTTGACCGCTACGGCGGCTTCCGAACCTAGTCGGGGTCTGAGTACCCTGCCTTGGTGCTTAGCTTCAATCTGCTCCCCGGTTCGGTGCCGGCGGGCCACCGCCCGACCCTGGTCCTTCCGTTCCGCAGACTTCCACTAACGCCTGCAGACGGTCACCACCGTCTGCCGACCTTGCTGATGGTGCCTGGGCTCCGACCCAGACACACACACAGTCTCCACTTCAACTCCTCAACTCCACTCAACTCCACTCAACTCAACTGACTGCTTTTCCCGCCTCCAGGCCTGTGAACTCCTCGGTGGGTGGGGCCAACCGCCTGGCTCCGCCTCACCTGGTGTGGACATCAGACCCTGGAGGGAGGCAACAAGGGTTTTGTTTGACGGGTGTTCCTGACCAGGGGAGGGGTGTGTGTGTGTATGTGATGTTATTCCGTGACCCCTGGGGTTCAGGGCATCACACTTACCTTCATAAATGAGAAAGGTGCACATGTATCATGTTGTGCTCTAGTAAATTTTGTATAATTTGGCACCATATTTGTCACGCTTGGAGGGGATTAATTGGAATAAATAACAGACGGCCCTTGACGCTTATAAGGGATTTGTCAATGCAGTGGTCACCAACCTGTAACTCGGGAGCCACACGTGGCTTGCAGGCCTGTGATGTGTAGCTCATGACCGTCTTCCAGATTGGTGCATTAGAATCTGGTCTAGCAAACAGCTGTGAAGGGCAGGTCTCCAGATGGTGACTTTTGTGAGTTGCCCCAAAAAAGAAGAGCAGATCTAATTTGGGTATGGAACTTAGTGTGATTTCTTTTGAAAAGCTTTGGCTGTCATTATACGTGTGATGAGAGGCTCTGGGTGTCACTACAGTGAGGGGCAGAAGCTGAATGTGGCTTGCAAATCTCTCTCAGAGCTGAATGTGGCTCGTCTCAAGGTCTAGAAGGATGGTAACTAGAGTTGAGCGCGGTTCGCGGTTCGTGGTTCTCCAGTTCGCGGTTCGAGTGATTTGGGGGCTGTTCTAGATCGAACAAGAACTCGAAATTTTTGCTAAAGCTCGATAGTTCTAGTTACGTTCGAGAACGGTTCTAGCAGCAAAAAGCCAAGCTAATTCCTAGCTGGCTTTCCGCTGTAATAGTGTAAGTCACTCTGTGACTCCCACTATTATGAAATTTCAGCGTATAGTGTGCGGGAACAGCGCATTCAGATCACTGCTGCTGGGATAATGACGATCGCCATTTTTTTTTTTTCCTTGTCTTCCTTCCCTAAGCGCGCGCGTGTAGTGGGGCGGGCCAGCATGTCAGCCAATCCCAGACACACACACAGCTAAGTGGACTTTTAGCCAGAGAAGCAACGGCATGTGTGATAGGATGTCCTAAAAGTGGCTGTTGGACTTCCATTAGTTTCCCACTAGTGTAAATCTATTTGCAGCACCACTGCATTGCACACTCAAACTCATTGTTACTAAGCCATTATACTAGCAAACACTGAGTAAACTTAGTGGCATCCTAAAAGTAGCTGTTGGACTTCCATTAGTGTCCCACTGGTGCAAAGCTATTTGCAGCACCACTGCATTGCACACTCCTGCTCTGTTTTTAGTAAGCTATAATAATAGCAAAAAATGCTAACAGTTAGTGGCATCCAAAAAGTGGCTGTTGTACTCCATTTGTGCCCCAATGGTGCCAAGCTATTTCTAACACCTCTGCATGACACCCTCTTGCACATTTTGCAATGCTATTTTTATAGCAAGCTCATGGAATTATTTGCTGCATTTCACCATTAGGAGGGATAGAAAGTGAGGCTTCCTTTAATGTCCTGGTACACACAGAACACGGCCACTGTACCCACCTGCCCACTTTTGCCACGCTATTTAATTTGCCCAAGGAGCTGACACTTTTTCTGCCATCCTAAAATAGTCTGGAACACTAAGTTAGTGTTCCTTTGCTGCCAAGCAAGGTACAACACATGTGCGTTCTACACTCCTTTCCATTTGTGGAACACAATAATTAACTGAAGGTAGTCCAGCCAATCATTCACAAAGGTGCAGGCGTGGATATAATGTTGCCTTCATCCAATGGTGGTTCTCTCGATGTCTGACAGCTCAACAATACCATCTGTTTCCACTTACAAAACAAGTGACGACCTGGCAATCACACTCCCGCTTACGGGTAAAGGGGTGGAAGTTCATCGTGAAAAAGCATGTGTGACTGCTGTCCCCACAGTCACAGCAGATGAAGAGCACGCAGATGCACTTGATGGAGCAGGCGGTGGTTGCACAGCCCCGCTAGGCCGCATTGTAGCACAGTGAAATTCCCTTTGCGACTTATGCTTCATTTTAAGTCTTGTATTTGGTGGGATCGACAGTATGCAGCAAAACCACGCAACATGAAAAGCACTGTTTGCAGTTGGGTTCATAAATGATTATTTCACTTTCCCAAAACAAACAATAAGAACCATGCATTAAATTGAAATAATAGAACAATCTAATCAGTGGCCTACTGCTTGCTAAGCCCTCTGCGTAGCAGCAGTAATTGTGTGTTTGTGCGTGTGTGTGCGTGTGTGTGTGTGTGTGCGAAGACAACTAACTAGTGGCGCATCACAAGAGCTTCCCAGTTATCTACCTAAACATAGACAAAACACATCACCCACCCTGAATACCCTTGTTAGCTGAAGCCTCACAGATAAGGCAGATGATAACAGTGTGAATGCAAACCACACAGCTCTGCAACACAGTCATGTAAATATTGAAAAGCAACATTCAATGCAAACATGTGTCGCTGTCCCTCTATGATTTAAACTGTACGTGACAATTTGACAGTGCAGAGGCAGCAAGTATGATTGTCTATATAGTCGTCCTACCCAGAATAGATATGTGTTTTCATAATAGAACAAAGTTTTGCGTTCACGCATTATAGTCTGGACACAGCCTACCGTACCCGGGTAATGTGATGTGCAGTTGCCATAAATACAGACTTTACGCTCCTATCATGGTTAACAGAATAGACAGCACCGGAAGAATTTTGGTCTGTGGCACAAGATGCTGCTCACTGGCATTACGGTACTCCTCAAAAAACTCCAAAATGACTCCCCTCACAATTGAACGAAGTGTTTCCGCGGTTGCTCCTTCCTGTGTGCCGATTTACCCCAGCCGCAGCCTAACTCCAGTGTTTCGCCAACTGAGTATGCTCTGCCTGACTATGTCATTCCTGAGGCAAAGTCTTAATTTTGGGCTACAGCGCATGCTCGTTTGGACTGTGCCTGAGTCATTCTGAGACTTGCGGCTCAACACACTTACACAGGGCCCTGGTGCTTGACTCACTCTCGGGAGGCCACTAAAACTAACTGCACCCAACATCAGCCCCAGGTGTCCCCTTACACTGCAGTGACGGTCCCCACTGACCGCAATACCGAGAGTGGCGTCACGAAAATACATATAAAGAAGCAATCTAAGTGTGACCAGACTCTTCCTCCACGTGGAGTCCCTGAAGGTAATGCACCAACACAACACCTGTGGGACTTCACACTGACTGAGAAAAGACTCTTTGCACAGGTACTTGCACTCCGTGCCGGGTCTAAGTCCTGTGTTGTGCCTAGACAGCATGCTGAAGCGGATAGTCTTTTTTTCAGAAACTGTATTTCATGCTACTGAGCATGCTCAGGCACTTACTGCATCACAGGCTAGGTCGGGTAATGAACTCTTTGGCCCTGCCCATGATGTGGGGAGCCCATAAAGACCACAGGGCATCAGGTGTCCTGACAATTTGGCCAGGCCACTCCCAACAGGCTTGCAGAGGGCCGCCCCTATGACTTGTCACCTGATTGTTGTTGGTCAGACGATGACTATTGAGGTGTTTTGGTTGTGGCAGACATGAGGTCATCATTCAAGTGGCGGTTCAAAATAGGACGCTAGTTATGCCACTCATGACGTGTCACTCTGCTTTTGTCTCCAGGAGGTGCATTGTGGTCCACCCTGGTTTCGGGCGGACCCAGGTTAAAAAAAGGGCTGGAGCCAAGAAGAAGGTGCCCAGTCTTCTATTATGCTCCGAAAGAGCACACCTCCATGTGTTGAACCCATTGCAGCTTTAGGCCAGAGGTAGGCAGGGATAGGTCATCGATGCAGGCCGCCACCACAGTTGGTAACGCAGAACGTTTAAGAACAGCTCCTGTCCTACCAGTCCTGCTAGTGCAGCCCAGTGGCATAAACAGGCCTGCTGCTGCTGATACGTCTGCTGTCCACAGGTGTGTCCCCTATGCACACAGACTGTGTAACCAATGGCCCCTGTGTTGTTAACAGGGAGTTCCGGGGCTGGGTGGTCGTGTGGACCCTGTCACGTTAACAGGGCTCCAAGTCTCCAGATCCGAGTTGCGTCTAACTCGGTTCAGGCTACTATTTGTTTGAGAGTCAACCTGCTCTGTATCCTCCACCTAACCTTCCAGTTGCCAACCTCTCCTTTTCCATCTCTGAGAACGGTGGACACCGAATGGCGATTGGGATATCTACCTTTCTCTTTCATTTCTTCTTAATATTTTTGATATAGCGGTAACATAGTGTATACCACCTTATCCAAATCTGCCAGTCCCACCGTAACAGATGTTGTTTCTTCAGCAAATGTTAATGTTGCTTAACCACCAAACCCACGGACACAAACTTTTTTACGCTTTCCAACACACCTGTTCCCCTTTCCACCAGCATCTGTCCTTTTTCAACTCAGTTTGTATATGACCAAAAATGCAACTCTGCAGAGACACCGTACTCAACGCTGTCTCAGCACAGCAGCCAGCCCTCGGTCCCTCAGATGTGGACAAGTAAGACCATTTCCTCCTATCGATGAAAAAGCGTTGAGATTCACTCTGTGCACCACTGATGTTTAGTGGAAAAGCAGATGTAAGATTGCGTACCACCTTCTGCTGATACTCCTGTATACGTGCGTCCCTTTCTATGGCAGGAGTTATTTTGCAAAATTTTGTGTTGTACCGGGGATCTAACAGTGTGGCAACCCAGTAGTCAGCATGACTTGGAATTCGTACAATCCGAGGGTCATGTTGTTGGTAGTGCAGAAAGAAGGCACTCATGTGTCTTGAGCATCCAGGAGGACCAAGTCCTTGGTGTGTTGGTGGCGGAGAGGTGAGAATCGTGCCTCCTTCCTCTGCCCTCTCCCCACAACCTCGCACAACCAAAATGTGAGCAAGCTCTCACTAATCTGCTGAGTCTTCCATGCCCATCGCCAGTTCATCCTCCATTTCTTCCTGGGCTCCTGCACCTTCCTCAACTGTTTTGCTGATACTATGCTCCCTTGATAATCCCTCTCCCCCACCGTTCCATGACTGCCACCAAGGTGCCGCTGACCGTCTGGACCTTGTAGATCTTGTTATCCCTTCCGCATATGACTCCTCCAGTACTTCCTCCCTTCCTCTTGGACCAACACCTGACTCCGAATAATACTTACAGTGTGTTCCATCATGTAGATGACCAAAATTGTCACGCTGAGAATGTCATCGCCAGTGTTAAACATCTGCGTCGACATTTGTAAACTGTGTAGAACGGTGCATATGTCCTTGATCTGACACCACTCCAGCAGCGTGATCTGCACCACCTCTGGATCAAGTTAGCCCAGGGTAAACGTCATAACGTATTTCAGCTGGGCTCTGCGGTGCTGCCACAGATGCTGCAACATGTGCAGATTAAAATTCCTGCATGTGGGAACATCGCAATTCTGACGTCTAACCGCCAGACCTTAAGACTTGAGGAGCAATGAAAGTTGTTGAGCTACTGGGTGCGAACGATGGAAGTGAGCACATAGTGAGCGTGCCCGCTGTTCAAGGCCATGTAGGCCGGGATGTTGTTTTAAAAATTGCTGGAGAATCAGATTAAACACGTGAGCCATACAAGTCTCGTGTGTCACATGGGCCTGACGAAGGCACGCTGCCATGTTTGCATCATTGCCGCACACGGCTGTTAAGTCACCACCGTAGTCCGCTACGTCAATTTGTACTCCTGTCGCAAGGTGACAACGTGTTCCTTTCGTGCATAGTGCTGATGATGGGAGAGGAGTCGACGCCAGCGGCGCAGGTGGACACAGGTTATGCTCACCCACTGGGATGCGTTACCTTGACAGATGCAGAACCACAGGCTGAATGCAGGTGGTGGGTATCTCACAGATGAAGTACCATCATTCAGCTACAACCAATGGGAAGACACAACACCCTTTTTTAGGCCCCTGCTGTCTGAAGAGTGAAGACCACTGCCAGACATAGCTATGAACCTCTGGTTACTGTTACCCCCAGTTTAGTTTTATGAGTTTGTGTGCTTGTTACCTGACTACTTTTCCTGCTTGCTGTTTAGGTACCTCGTTGGCCGATTTGCATTTCACCTCTGCTTGTTTTCTGATTAAGTCCTGTCCCTCCCATTCTGTTCCTCTTTCTCAATTTATGTTTTGACCTGCATGACTACTATTCTCTGGAACTGCAGCCTTCCACAGGTATTGATCAACTTGGGCCCTGTGTCATTCAACATCACTGTATAGGGATTAAAGGGTTTCAGGGTTCTGGGGGTCCAGCTTGGTGAGTGGGTTCCCTCTAGCCCAGACCTGGGCAAGGGGCGGCCCGCGGGCCACATCCGGCCCGCCTGCTCTCTGTGACCGGCCCGCCCGTCTTCAGCCGGTGCAGTGGAGCCGGGCTGCAGCGTGCCGAGCAGGGGGAGATCCTGTGCAGGTCCGCACAGTCAGTGCAGGCAGCGGAACGCAGGAGTCTTTCCTCTGTTCCCTGCCGGCACTAATTGTCAGTGACACACGCGCGCTCTGACGTTGTCAGTATTGCGCTGCGTGTGTCATTTCAAAAGTTCCCGCCCGGCAGGAGAAGAAGCAGCACAGCAGACGGAATAATTCATTTTGCAGGACCTGCGATGACGTCACGCCCATGTGACTGTGTGGGAGGAGACACCGGATGCCGGGCAGAAAGCAAAGATACTGAATCCTGAAGATGTGGACACATGACTGGTAATGAGAAAAGAGGGGACATGAGGGGGAGGGGGCTGCAGGGTGAGTGCATATGAGGGAAGATGGAGTTGCAGGGTGAGTGGCATATGAGGGCTGCAGACTGACAGAAGGATGTGAAGGGGTGCAGAGTGTTTGAGAGGGGTAAGTTGGGGTACAGGCAGGGTGAGATATGTGGGCATGGTGTGTGACATATGGGGGTGTAGTGTGTGTGATATAGGGGTGCAGGCTAGTGGTGTAGTATATGGGGGTATAGTGATGTAGTATATTACAGGTGTGCTCTATGGAGGTGTAGTATATTACAGGTGTACTATATGGAGGTGTAGTATATTACAGGTGTACTATATGGAGGTGTAGTATATTACAGGTGTGCTATATGGGGGTGTACTATATTACAGGTGTGCTCTATGGGGTGTACTATATTACAGGTGTGCTATATGGGGGTGTACTATATTACAGGTGTGCTATATGGAGGTGTATATTACAGGTGTGCTATATGGGGGTGTACTATATTACAGGTGTGCTCTATGGGGGTGTACTATATTACAGGTGTGCTATATGGGGGTGTACTATATTACAGGTGTGCTATATGGAGGTGTATATTACAGGTGTGCTATATGGAGGTGTAGTATATTACAGGTGTACTATATGGAGGTGTAGTATATTACAGGTGTGCTCTATGGGGGTGTACTATATTACAGGTGTACTATATGGAGGTGTAGTATATTACAGGTGTACTATATGGAGGTGTAGTATATTACAGGTATGCTCTATGGAGGTGTAGTATATTACAGGTGTACTATATGGAGGTGTAGTATATTACAGGTGTACTATATGGAGGTGTAGTATATTACAGGTGTGCTCTATGGGGGTGTACTATATTACAGGTGTACTATATGGAGGTGTAGTATATTACAGGTGTACTATATGGAGGTGTAGTATATTACAGGTATGCTCTATGGAGGTGTAGTATATTACAGGTGTACTATATGGAGGTGTAGTATATTACAGGTGTACTATATGGAGGTGTAGTATATTACAGGTGTACTATATGGAGGTGTAGTATATTACAGGTGTACTATATGGAGGTGTAGTATATTACAGGTGTGCTCTATGGGGGTGTACTATATTACAGGTGTACTATATGGAGGTGTAGTATATTACAGGTGTACTATATGGAGGTGTAGTATATTACAGGTATGCTCTATGGAGGTGTAGTATATTACAGGTGTACTATATGGAGGTGTAGTATATTACAGGTGTACTATATGGAGGTGTAGTATATTACAGGTGTGCTCTATGGGGGTGTACTATATTACAGGTGTACTATATGGAGGTGTAGTATATTACAGGTGTACTATATGGAGGTGTAGTATATTACAGGTATGTTCTATGGAGGTGTAGTATATTACAGGTGTACTATATGGAGGTGTAGTATATTACAGGTGTACTATATGGAGGTGTAGTATATTACAGGTGTGCTATATGGGGGTGTACTATATTACAGGTGTGCTATATGGGGGTGTACTATATTACAGGTGTGCTCTATGGGGGTGTACTATATTACAGGTGTGCTATATGGGGGTGTACTATATTACAGGTGTGCTATATGGAGGTGTATATTACAGGTGTGCTATATGGAGGTGTAGTATATTACAGGTGTGCTATATGGAGGTGTAGTATATTACAGGTGTGCTATATGGAGGTGTAGTATATTACAGGTGTACTATATGGAGGCGTAGTATATTACAGGTGTACTATATGGAGGCGTAGTATATTACAGGTGTGCTATATAGGGGTGTAGTGATGTAGTATATTACAGGTGTGCTATATGGAGGTGTAGTATATTACAGGTGTGCTATATGGAGGTGTAGTATATTACAGGTGTGCTATATGGAGGTGTAGTATATTACAGGTGTGCTATATGGAGGTGTAGTATATTACAGGTGTGCTATATGGAGGTGTATATAGTGGTGTAGTATATGGGGGTATAGTGATGTACTATATTACAGGTGTGCTCTATGGAGGTGTAGTATATTACAGGTGTACTATATGGAGGTGTAGTATATTACAGGTGTACTATATGGAGGTGTAGTATATTACAGGTGTGCTATATGGGGGTGTACTATATTACAGGTGTGCTATATGGAGGTGTATATTAAAGGTGTGCTATATGGAGGTGTAGTATATTACAGGTGTGCTATATGGAGGTGTAGTATATTACAGGTGTGCTATATGGAGGTGTAGTATATTACAGGTGTACTATATGGAGGCGTAGTATATTACAGGTGCACTATATGGAGGCGTAGTATATTACAGGTGTGCTATATAGGGGTGTAGTATATTACAGGTGTGCTATATGGAGGTGTAGTATATTACAGGTGTGCTATATGGAGGTGTAGTATATTACAGGTGTGCTATATGGAGGTGTAGTATATTACAGGTGTGCTATATGGAGGTGTAGTATATTACAGGTGTGCTATATGGAGGTGTATATAGTGGTGTAGTATATGGGGGTATAGTGATGTAGTATATTACAGGTGTGCTCTATGGAGGTGTAGTATATTACAGGTGTGCTATATGGAGGTGTAGTATATTACAGGTGTGCTATATGGAGGTGTAGTATATTACAGGTGTACTATATGGAGGTGTAGTATATTACAGGTGTGCTATATGGGGGTGTACTATATTACAGGTGTGCTATATGGAGGTGTATATTACAGGTGTGCTATATGGAGGTGTAGTATATTACAGGTGTGCTATATGGAGGTGTAGTATATTACAGGTGTGCTATATGGAGGTGTAGTATATTACAGGTGTGCTATATGGAGGTGTAGTATATTACAGGTGTACTATATGGAGGTGTAGTATATTACAGGTGTACTATATGGAGGTGTAGTATATTACAGGTGTGCTATATGGAGGTGTAGTATATTACAGGTGTACTATATGGAGGTGTAGTATATTACAGGTGTGCTATATGGAGGCGTAGTATATTACAGGTGTGCTATATGGAGGTGTAGTATATTACAGGTGTGCTATATGGAGGTGTAGTATATTACAGGTGTGCTATATGGAGGTGTAGTATATTACAGGTGTGCTATATGGAGGTGTAGTATATTACAGGTGTGCTATATGGAGGTGTAGTATATTACAGGTGTGCTATATAGAGGTGTAGTATATTACAGGTGTGCTATATGGAGGTGTAGTATATTACAGGTGTGCTATATGGAGGTGTAGTGATGTAGTATATTACAGGTGTGCTATATGGAGGTGTAGTATATTACAGGTGTGCTATATGGAGGTGTAGTATATTACAGGTGTGCTATATGGAGGTGTAGTATATTACAGGTGTGCTATATGGGGGTGTACTATATTACAGGTGTAGTATATGGGGTGTAGTGATGTAGTATATTACAGGTGTGCTATATGGAGGTGTAGTATATTACAGGTGTACTATATGGAGGTGTAGTATATTACAGGTGTACTATATGGAGGCGTAGTATATTACAGGTGTGCTATATAGTGGTGTAGTGATGTAGTATATTACAGGTGTGCTATATGGAGGTGTACTATATTACAGGTGTAGTATATAGGGGTGTAATGATGTAGTATATCGGAGGTGTATTATATAGTGGTGTAGTATAATACAGGTGTATATGGGGGTGTAGTATATTACAGGTATATGGAGGGAGTGTAGTATAATACAGGTGTAGTATATAGGGGTGTAGTGGTGTAGTATATTACAGGTGTAGTATATGGAGGGGGTGTAGTGATGTAGTATATTGGGTAGAACTGAGGTAATTATATTAGTCCGGCCCTCTAAACCAATCCCAATTTCTCATGCGGCCCCATGGGAAAATTAATTGCCCACCCCTGCTCTAGCCTATCCTTTACAGCCCATCTGAGTGTGTCGATCTAGGCAGGCGTTACACCGTGCCCTCAACAGAAGGACATGTAGGCCGGGATAGTGTTTTAAACATTGTTGGAGATTCGGATTCAACACGTGAGTCATACAAGGCACGTGTGTCACATTGCCCTGAAGAAGGGCCGCAGACTGTTTAGCATCATTGTCGCACCTGGCATTCCCTGGCTGCTGGTTGAGTGGAGACAACCATTGATGAAACTCGGTCTCACTCTACAGAGCTAACCGTCCACAACTCCTCAGCGGTGTTTCACATTTCCCCTACATTTCAAAGTAAACATTTGACCGCCTGATGGCCTTGAGCTCTGCTGCCAGCATAGTAAGGAGGTGTGTGGGATTCCTTGGGCACAGTTACAAGGAAGGGTGGCCTGACCACACAGGGTTTGGGCTGAGGTGCAGGAACAACACGAGGTTGATGAGGCAGAAGCAGTGGAGGAACTTGTACATACAGAGGAAGGATTTAAACACACAACTCGTGGGGACGGAAAGACTTGTACAGCAGACACTTCTCCATCTATCACCATAGTTACCCAGTGCCCAGTCAGCGACATGTAACGCCCCTGTCCATGCTTACTGTTCCAAGTATCTGTGGTGAAATTCACCCTGTAACACAGAGTTTCTCAAGTAAGCGGTGATGTTGTGTGCGACCTGCTGTGTTAGCGCGGGCACCCCTTTCTTGGAGAAGGAGTGGCAAATGGTCATCGGCTCTCGGGGCACTGCAATGGGCATAAGGTCTCGAAAATCCTCGGTGATAAAAGGGTGTAAAGGCAGCCTTTCTGTAGCCAACAAGTTTGAGATGCCGAAACAATACCTTTTAGGCATGACATGCACTTCGAAAATCATGTAAAAAACAGCGAGGGGACTCCAACCACAGTCTCCCTCGTTGCCACTAATTGGGCCACACACATCCCACTTGACTGTCATCAGTTGATCCCCCTTTTCAAAATGAAAAAGATGCTTTGCATGAAGCACTCTCAAAAATACGTGTGCCTTTCGCGTCCTCTGGCTGACCCAGGGGAAGAAAAGTCCTCTGAGAGCCATGACTTGTTCATCTTGGTTCTTTTAGAAACACAGCGAGGGGACTCCAACCACAGTCTCCCTCGTTTCCACTAATTGGGCCACACACACCCCACTTGACTGGCATCAGTTGATCCCCCTTTTCAAAATGAAAAAGATGCTTTGCATGAAGCACTCTCAAAAATGCGCGTGCCTTTCGCCTCCCCTGAATGACCCAGGGGAAGAAAAGTCCTCTGAGAGCCATCCCAACGTTGTCAGTGGACAGACACATGTGCTTATCTGCCAGCAGACCCCCAGCAGCACTGAAGACAGGTTCCGAGAGAACGCGGGCTGCAGGACACGACAAGATCCCCAAGGCGTACGTGGCAAGCTCAGGCAATTTATCCAGATTGGAAGCCTAAAGTGAGCAGGGCTCAAGTTGCACAGTAATGGCATCGATGTTTCCTTGCATATACTCATATATCTGTGTCTCCTCCTCTTTTTCCTTGTCCAGCTCTTTTGTTTTCGCATGAGTATATGTCCTTGTCACTTTCCCATGTGTTTGTGTTGTGTTGTGAGTTGTTTGTCACCTTTTGGACACCTTTGAGGGTGTTTTCTAGGTGTTTTTATGTGTTTGTGATTGCCTGCCATTGTTTCCTATGCGGTTCGAGTGGTTCACCGAACCGAACTCGAACGAGACCTCCGTTCGGCGAACCGAACTCGAGCCGAACCGCGACCGGTTCGCTCATCTCTAATGGTAACCTCTGCTTCAATGGAAACATTGTGCTGAGGGGTATAGGAATTTAAAAATAAATTAGGAGTCTCAATTTACTAAGGCAATGCTAATCAGAGTCATTTATTAGAGAACTTGGGAATTGTCCCTAAAAAGAGGAAAATTCATTAGGGCTTCATAACGGGATAGGGTCATTACAGCTGTAAATAAAAGGGTACTGAGGACAGATTTTGTTGCCCAGTAGGAGCAGAGTATGTGGTTTTTGTTGTTTTTTCAATAAATTCATGTTGAGGCTAATACCCCTATTATTTTCTATTTCAGAGACATTGGTGAAGCTCCATGAACAGAAATGGAAGGCCATGGGTTTTATGTATTGAAGGGCATAGAAATTGGTTTGCTGGGCGATTAATTGTAGGGATTCTTGGGTGGCAAAAATTTTAAAAAAATCAAAGGAGGTAAAATTAGTGACGTCAACTTTTGTACCATAGGCTGCTGGAAACTGGGGAATTTGCGGGGAAAAGGACTGATCAGGATAGTTCTATGAAGAGGGGACTGCAGAACTTGGCCCTGCCACTGACGTTTCAGCAGTGACGACTGACTCTGCTACCATCAGGCTGTGGGATCCTGTGGAGGAAGCCGAGTTGTCACTGTTTCAAAACAGTTCTGCTTTAGAGGCAAATTCTGTATCTGTCCCGGAACTGCCGTAGCAAAGCAGCGTACACGCCTGCTCCATAGTAAGCATTCTGAGGGCCACTATTGTATTTTATATACTTGCCTAACATTAAAAGAATAAAACCTAAAAGCAAACCTAACACTAGTAAACCTAAACCTAATCTAAGACTGGTATTTTTTTAGTTGTATTTTATTATTTTTCTTTTATTATACTTTTGTTGTGTAAATTTTATAAAACCCAGAACACTAAACCCTAACCCAGCTATTAGTAAAGACAGAAAGAAAAAATCATAAGATAAAAAAAAATAAATAAAAATTAAAATGCAATCTGATTAGGGGGATGACACGGGGAATGGTGTTGGGGTGATGATCTGGGGGTGATGATCAGGAGATTAGGGTAGGGTTCATTGATTTGATCTTGAACTTGATTCTAACTTCACTGACAGGACAGCACTTGTATCCCTCTTATCTCCCAGAACAACTACAAGGAGAGAAGAGAGAGGCACAGGATCACCGTTATGTAACTGGTCTCGTTCGTGTTCTCCCGGTTCTCTGTTATTCCTGGTAGCTGAAATCCTGGAGATTTTGCAGCTCTGGGGGCACAATTTCCTTATTCCCTATTTCCTGAGTGACCGCCATTTTAATGCGCATTGGTGGTTGTTAAGGGGTTAAAGAAACATTAAAACATTGCATCAAACAGGGAACAGTGGCCAGGTCCGCACGCCTGGAAGTCAGTGGAAGTGTCACCTTAGGAAAGAACGACTGAATATTTCAGAAATCTAGGGACTGAAGGGAGATTTATATTGAGGTGTTACTCCCTGGCTGAGATTTTAGTGAAAAAACACAATAATAGGGGAAATGTATCCAAATTATTGGAAGGAAGAGTAAAGCAGTGACCCATAGTGACCAGAAGTTCAGCCCTGATGAGAATAAAAATTAATACATTACACCCTGTTCTCTTTAAGGGTAAATAGAAAAAATACTTATACATAAGATATAAATTGAAACTATTACTAGCACATGATGGTGAATTGTCCTGTTTATTGCTTGTAAAAGTCCTCTTAGGTTCCTCTATGCCACTAGTGGTTGTAGTAGGAGATCCACCTAGGGCAGAAGATGACAAGTTGCCATTGTTTTTATGTTGTGTTTATCCATCGGCACTCAGGAGAGGAAAAACCCCCTGTGGGGGAAACCTCTAGGGAACCATGGCCTATGGATAACTGTCCTTCCCTGGGGGCACAAGGCAACATGCCATCTAGAAGTTCTGGTCCACGGTCATTTTACTGACTCCTGGTAGGATTTTCATGGTCTTCATCTTCTTCTTGTATTTGGACACTGCAGAGCACCAGAATGTAGCAACACCCCCATCCTTCAATAGGAAGGAGTGGATATGGCTGCATGTTACACTGCAGGTCACGGCCCTCAGGACACTCCTAGTGTTGATTGATTAGGAGCCAGGACTGACAAGTAGTCAGGAGTGCACTCTAAGACTCGTTGGCTCTTTCTGGTGCATATCATTTCCATTAGATGCTCTGCTGGGGCATGTCTTCAGAGCTCTTTATTTCCACCATCTTATCCTCCTCCAGATTCTGTGGTAGGCGACCTTCACAAAAAGAGATACTAGGTTAGAAATAACTTTTCCATATTAATGGGACACATGAAATGGGATTATCTTAATGGGAAAACACCTCCAGGTTTGGCCCTATGGGCAATCAGCAAACTGTAAGCAACACTAAAGGATGCTTTACACGCTGCAACATCGCTAGCGATTGCTAGCAATGTCGCGAGCGTTAGCACCTGCCCCCGTCGCTTGTGCGACATTTGTTGATCGCTACCGTAGCAAAAATTATTGCTACGTCAGCGTCAAACGCACATACCTTGGCAGCGACGTCGCTGTGACCGCCGAACAATCCCTCCCTCAAGGGGGACGTGCATTCGGCGTCATAGCGACGTCACTGCGGCGTCACTAAGCGGCTGGCCAATAGAAGCGGAGGGGTGGAGATGAGCGGCACATAACCTACCTCCTTCCTTCCGCATTGCTGGTGGATACAGGTAAGGAGTTGTTTGTCATTCCTGCGGTGTCACACATAGCGATGTGTGATGCCGCAGGAATGACAAACAGTAAGAGTAGGTTATTCCCATTAACAAATTTTTATTAAAGATATAAAAACACACCATCAGTGTAAAAATAGACCTACAGTATTTGATGTAACATCTTATCAGCCTGTTTATTAAGTTTCTTTCAATGCCCTTGTTAACTATGTGCCTACTAGGGGTTCGATCTAACATGGCGTCTATTTATGATCATGGACGTCTATGTGGTATATACTGCTATAAATGAGGGTCATGTCTGTCGTGGTGTCCCTTCTACTAGCCTTTTTTATCTATATTCCCCTAAAAAGGGACCCCCTAATTATTATTATCGATATTTAATATAATTATAGGTATATCTATACCAATGGGGGTTACTTGGTTAATATTATATTTTTGGAGGAGAAACTAAGCACCTTTCTAATTGCGTTTGCGCATTTATACGGTGATCTGCATTACTTTATTATCTGTATGCAGACTCCGCTGGTTTTTGCGCATGCAAATTATAGGTATATCTTTTTATATGGGGGTTAATATGCTAATCTTGTATTTATGGAGGAGGCACTAAGTTTTTAACTGCGCTTGCGCATATATACGGTGATCTGCACTATTCTATTATCTATATGCAGACCCCGTTTGTTCTTTGCGCATGCGCTGTGCCTTTATTTACTTATACCTAAGTTTGGCATGTTGAGGCCTCCGTCCACGTGTGCACGCTGCCTTTGATTGGCGAGGCGCGGTGGTGATGTGGACGGCGGCGCTACTGTGGGCGTCACGATATCCATGATCCTCAGGCATGCGCTCTCCCCTTGTTTATATCTACCTACTTTTGGCACGTGAGGGCCTCCGTCCGCACATGCATGCTGCCAAGAAAATTCTGGGCAGGCGCAGTTGCGATGCGGACGGGGGCGCCTTCATTTCACCAGTCTCCTGGGTTTTCCTCAGGTGTGCGCATCACATTAGGCATGCGCACATGTGGCGATATCGGCATCAGTATGATTGCCTTGATCGCCTACAGCTGATCAGGAGACTGTGGGCTATTTAAATCCCTGAGTGATGTGCAGTTCCATGACGCCTCTCTGGACTATGGCAGTGAATTTCCTCCAGCATTGTCTGACTAGCCGTGGATCTTTTGTGATGGGCGCCATGGATCTGCACATCTAGTACCTTTTCTCCCTGGGCAAGTACTTTTATATTATTGTTTTGTATTACTTTGTTATCTTACATGCCTATCTGTGATATAATGTATGAATGTGCAATCTAGGTGAACCTTTTTCAATCTGTTGCTGATAGAGCTTATCTGTTTTGTAGCCTCCTGATGAACCACGTATTTATTATGTGGGGAAACGCGTCGAGGTGGAGACTGTTGTAAATCTTGAATCTAATGGCTCACTTCTGCTAAATTGAATGAAATAATTGCCATTCCTTGATATTACAAGAAACAAGTGGACGCTTGGAGAGGACTGACTTATATCTATGCGGACACTCATGGACAGCAAGCATTCAAAATTTTCTATTTGTGGCGCTGCCTGAATGTATTTTTGTCTTCAAGTTAAGTCCTGAGCCCTCTGGTTCCACAGAGACTAAAAATCTTTCATGTGTTTATTGTATTCAATTCACTGTGACCTGTAGGTCTATTTTTACACTGATGGTGTGTTTTTATATCTTTAATAAAAATGTGTTAATGGGAATAACCTACTCTTACTGTTTATAAATATTCCCGGGCCTTGTCCCTAACTTTGATAGGAATGACAAACAACCTCGTTACTCACCTGACAACGATATTTGGTGTTTGGGCGATCTCTCCAAAACCAACGATTTTAACCACTTTTGCAATCGCTGATGGTCACTCGTACGTGTTACACGCTGCGATGTCGCTAACGACGCCGGATGTGTATCACAAACACTGTGACCCCAACGATAAATCATTAGCGATATCGCACCATGTAAAGCACCCTTAAGAGTTTTCCTCACTACACTGTGCTAACTGATTCTCATGGGACAAGATGGGGTTTCATGACCCCTATCCCAGTCCCATTTACAATGACTCACCTGTGATGGGGTGTTTTAGGTCTCCGATTAGGTGTTTTAGCTTTCTGCATCTGCTTTACAACCTTCCATCCATCATCAGCAAATGTGAATCCACAGAAAAGATTTTGATTTTTTTTAGCCATTCGTGGTTTAGTGGCTTCGGAGAAAGAAAGGACATCTTTCATTGCATCTGATGTCATCACTGGTGGCTGTGGACAAAATATTCAAGAATCAGTGTTTATAAAGAAGTCACACAATAGAGATGTACTGCTGTCACCATCTTCTCTGGGTCATATACTTACAGGTGGTAGGTGGAATGGTGGAGATGCTTTGCCGCCCTCTATTTCTGTCCAGTTGATCTCCGTAAAGAATGGATGATCTTTAATGTTGTCCACAAATTTCTGCCGACTCTTTGGTGACTTATCCAAGAGCTGGGAACATACAATGAAGACATTTATTCAGCCTTCAGTCATTATCCTTTTTTATTGTTGTGTTTTTCATAGTATTCAAAAACTTTATTACTGAGTTGTGCCTTTATACTCACCCCCTTTATGACGGCTTTGACTTGGGGGTCCAGTTCTTTTGGGAAGGCAGGATCATCATTGATCAGTGCCTTCTCGATGTTCTCCTCAATTTCATCTTCACTGAATGGATATCTGCCAGTAGCCATCTCATATATCACAACACCAGCAGAGAACCAGTCCACTGCTGTGTTGTATGGCTTCTCTAAAAGAATCTGTGAAGACATAAAGAAGACAATAAGAATATTGACCAGACAGCGGAAGACATGGAGATGTCCAGTCTTGTATTGAGATAACTCAGGGACATGTAAATGATTCCTCACCTCAGGAGCCATATATTTAAGCGTCCCGGCCCATCCTGTCGTTTTTGCATTGCCAAAGATGTTCATCACGGCAAGACCAAAATCAGCAATCTTCAAGTGACCATTGTTGTCCAGTAAGATGTTGTCTGATTTTATATCTCTGGTAGAAAAAAAGAGATAATAACATATTTATTATATTAACCGGGCGGAAGACCCCATTGTGGCCTGAGATAAAAAGTGTCTACAGAGGGCATTAGGATGAGGGTATAAGACTATTCATACCAGGTCTACATAGAAGGTGTGCCGTACTTACCTGTGTATAATGCCTCTGCTGTGGAGAAACTGCAGCCCACAGATCAGCTCAGCTGCAATAAATCTGATGAGAAAAAAAGAAATCCATCAAAATCCAATATTTCATCCACTAAACTAAGAGAGTGATAATGACATAAAGCCGAATATCCCTGACAACCATTATCTTCATCTAATATATGACATTCTATCTTACCTGATGGCTGGAATGGGAATAGGGGCATACGTTGTGATGAAGCCTCTAAGGTCTCCTCCACTGAGATATTCCATGGCGTAGAAAACATAGTCCTGTGTAAAACAGAGGAAATAATGAGGGTAAATGAAATATTGTCGATATGAGGCACTGGTTGCACTGGTTTTAATCAATGTTCTTCTAAGTCACATTCTTTTAACAAATACTATGACTGTGACCTAGAAGAACATTGCACACAAATTGGCACATAGAGTAGATAAATTTAATACATCAATGACTCAGAAATGTTGGATTATGAGCCTCTTACCTGGGACTGGAAGGTGGCAAAAGCCCGAGAAATGAATGGACTCTTCCTAATCATCTCCAGGACCTGTCGCTCTATCAGGACATCGTCTCTTGAGTCCTTGACTAGGAGCCTCTTCTTCACCATCTTCACTGCCAGTTGTTTTTGGCAGGCCTGATGTGTGGCCAACATGACCTGGAGAATACAGAGAGTTACAACTGGAGGAAAGGCCTGAGCTGCCATGAGATGTGATGAGAAGATGTGAAGCAGTGATGCTCCTAGAGTCATATTACTGCTCCACATCAGACACATGAGGAAGATGTCACCACAATGTCTAATACTTACTTTACCATATGAGCCCTCTCCAAGGACTTTATGGAAGGTGAAGCTCTCCACTCCCGTCACAATGATGGGAGATTCAGCTGGTGTTATACCTGGTGGGGAAGGGAGAAATAAGATGTGACAGAAAGCCAATATCTGTATGTGAATATAATAGTTCATGCAACACAATCTCCATTTTGTTACATTATCTGACTTCTTACATAAATCTCAACTTTCACTCTTTATTTGATTTGTCTTAATTTTTACTTTTTATTATATATCATAACCTCTGCTCTAATTAAGTTTTTTTGGAACAATGAACCACAGCATTACGCAAAAAGATAACCACTGCAGAACCAAACCAGCAGACTATAATCAAAAAATATATTATAGGGAAGTGTCTTACCATTAACAATAAATTACATGCTTTTTGATATAAATGATGTAATTCATTATTAAAAATGTGATTATATTATATTATGCTATATTGTATTAAGATTGTTTTATCTTTCATGTATTATGATTGGCTTATATTCTATGTCTTGTTAAATACTTATTGGTTATTTTCTAAAACCTGCTCTTACTATAATAAAGGGAGGATAACAGGTTTGGCCCCCAGAGAGACACTTTGATGTACACACCATGTGTCTATGTATTTTGCTTCTCCATCTGACCACTATCCCCAGAGGGAGATGGCATACAGACAATAGGCTATAGGGGGCTTCATAGAAATACCATTTCTGGAGCCCATTGTATTTCTGCAGTAAGAAAATAATAGACTTAGCTAATGCCAAAGTGGCCTCCTACAGATGGGTACAAAAATATAGGGGGGTACCAAAGAGAAACAAGACCGTAATCATAATAAGTGGGTTCCTACGAAAAATCCTGTCATTGACTAAATTTGGGATATTGGGTCTCTGTGTCTTAGATCTGTACTCACCTGAGAGATGCTCAGTGTCAGTATTGGGGTAAACACTGGGTCCATCCACAGCTTTGTCTCCCATCGCTTTTTCCATTTTTTTCTTTTTCATGATACTCTCTGGTATCGGGCTTCTAGGTCTTTTTGAAGCTTTGATAATGATGCCATCTTTTTCCTTTTTTTTCTTTTTCATGATACTCTCTGGTATCGGGCTTCCAGGTCTTTTTGAAGCTTTGATAATGATGCCATCTTTTTCCTTTTTTTTCTTTTTCATGATACTCTCTGGTATCCGGCTTCCAGGTCTTTTTGAAGCTTTGATAATGATGCCATCTTTTTCCTTTTTTTTCTTATTCATGATACTATCTGGTATCGGGCTTCCAGGTCTTTTTGAAGCTTTGATAATGATGCCATCTTTTTCCTTTTTTTTCTTTTTCATGATACTCTCTGGTATCGGGCTTCCAGGTCTTTTTGAAGCTTTGATAATGATGCCATCTTTTTCCTTTTTTTTCTTTTTCATGATACTCTCCTGTATCGGGCTTCCAGGTCTTTTTGAAGCTTTGATAATGATGACATCTTTTTCCTTTTTTTTCTTTTTCATGATACTCTCTGGTATCGGGCTTCCAGGTCTTTTTGAAGCTTTGATCATGTTTTGATTGGTGCCCTCTTGTTCACCCTCTGATGCTTTTATTCTCCTCTTTCTTGAGACCTCACCAAGTCTCTCTCCCTTTCTCTTCCTATTATTCAGCTCCATAGATGTCGTTTTGGGCTGAGGAAGGTCCTGTCCACCTCTAGGGCGCTCCCGGATGTAGTCTAGAACTGCTCCCATGACAGGCCTTCTGCTTTTCAGTCAAATATTTTATATCAAACCAAAATTTGCCAAGCGCAAGAAAAATTGCCCTCACCCACTAAGTGATGAAAACAACTGGATAATATTCAGGCTGCAGAGACATTTCATTGATTCTGTGACATCACAAAGGCAATTGTGACATCATCATATTCTAATGATCACATGACATGACAGAGGGGCCAAAGCCAAAGGTCAAGTGACATCACAGCGGAACCCAAGCCAAACGTCAAGTGACATCACAAAGGGACCAAAGCCAAAGTTGAAATGACAGCAACGATGGGCCAGTGACATCATGAGCCTGGCTTATAGGCCTGAGTTTATTAACAGTTGTAAAGTTTCTGTATAATTTCTGAAAAGCTAATGTCACACCAAAATGAAACCTTTTCAATACAAAACCCTTAATTAATATTAATTTATATTTTGACAGCTTTTCTTTTTGCGTTTACACAATTTATCACTTATTTTAAATAACGTAAAATATTGATAAGAATAGATATGTTAAAAATGTATATTTATTTAAAAAGTTATTTATTTTGGGTCAGTTTTGATAAATGATGTCCATTTTTACAGGTATTTACCATACAGACTTTATATTTTAGAACATTCGTATTCAGATTAGATATTCTTCAGTGAGCAAAATAGCCTGGACTCTACACTGATATAAAAAGTCTACACACCCCCATTAAATGCCATGTTTTTATCAAGTAAAACAATCATACCAAGAAGACTCATTTAAGAACAGTTTTCCCATTTTAATGTCATCAAGAATCTGAACAAATGAATTGAGTAACAAAGGAGTGAAATAAAACCAAAAAAACTAAATGAATGTGATGACACACAGTTAGGTCCATAAATATATTTGGATACTGACACAAATGTTGTTTTTTTTTACCTGGTTACTGAAACATATTCAAGTTATAGGTATATAATGGACATGGACATAAAGTTCTGACTTTTAGATTTCATTTGAGGGTATCCACATTAAAATTAAATGAAGGGTTTAGGAGTTTCCGCTCCTTTACATGTGCCCCCCTGGTTTTAATGGGCCCAAAAGTAATTGCACATTTGACTCTCAGGCTGGTTCATGGGCCGGTGTGGGCAATGCCTTTGATGTTTTGTTCTCAATTAAGCACATAAAAGGCCTGGAGTTGATTTGAGGTATGGCACTTGCAATGGCACCCAAGTGCAAAATTTTGACCTGGCCCCCTCCTCGTCCCCATCCCCCTCGTGCTACAGGATAATTATGCTAACACTTGGCTCTTAACCTCAGCACCCAGCTTTCCCATACTCCTTTATCCTGATATAATATCTAGTATTATAATGCACCCCCCTAGGCCTTCATATATAATAATGCAGCCCCCATAGTATTCCATATATTATAATGCATCCCCCATAGTCCTTTATATCATATAATGCATCTCATAGTTCTCCATATATTATAATACACTCCCCATAGTCCTCCATATAGTATAATACATTTCCCATAGTCCTCCATATAGTATAAAGCACCCCTATGGCCCTCCATATATTATAATGCAGCCCCCTTATACCTCCATGTAGTATAATGCACCCCCCAAACGCCTGCATATAGTTCAATGCACCCCCATAGTCCTCGATATAGTATTATTTAGCACCCATATAGTATCATGTAGCCCCCTCAAAATAATCATGCAGCCCCCATAAAGTTTCATGCAGCCCCCATAAAGCATTATGCAGCTCCCATATTTTTCCATATTGTAGCATAGAACTCCCATATCATTTAATGCACCCCTTAGTCATCTGTCTGCCATGAATAAATACATACTCACTTCTCCTTGTGCCCCCGCTGCTCCGGTCCCCTCAGTATGTCCACTGTTCTGCTGCTCGGCACATCTCAGCACAGTTTGCAGTAGTGATGTCATCATCGCAGTCCGCTGTGCTGACACGTCAGAGCGCAGACACAGCGGGAGAATGATGAGAGAGGAAGCATGATGCTCACTCGTCATTTTTTTCAATTGTATTGGCATCTGTGATGCCAATACAATTGAATGTGCAATCCCCAGGGTCGGTCGGAAGGCGACCCCTGCAACCGCGATCGTTCTGCCCCTGGGTGCGTGCATTTTGAAGTTGTTGCTGAGCAGTAAACATGCAGTTAAAGAGCTTTCCATGTAAGTAAAACAAGCCATCCATCATCAGCAAAAACAGAAAAAAAATTCTGAGAAATTGCTACAATATTAGAAGTGTCTAAATCTACAGTTTGGTACATTCTGAGAAAGAAATAGAGAAAACAATAGTGATCTCAACAATGCAAAAAAACCTGGATATCCACAGAAGACAATACTGCTGGATGATCGCAGAATAATTATGATGGTGAAGAAAAACCCCTTCACAACATCCAACCAAGTGAACAACACTCTCCAGATTGTAGGCATATAAAAATCTAAATCTACCATAAAGAAAAGACTGCATAAAAGAAAATACAGAGGGTTCACTGCACGGTGCAGCCACTCATAAGCCTCTAGAATAACAAGGTTAGATTGGTCTTTGCTAAAAAAAAAAAAACCTTAAAAAAACAGTACAGTCCTGGAAGAACATTCTTTGGACAGATGTAACCAAGATCAACCTCTACCAGAATGATGGAAAGAAAAAAGTAGGGTGAAGGCATGGTACGGGTCATGATCCAAAGCATACCTCATTATCTGTAACACTCGGCGGAGGCAGTGTGATGGCCAGGCATGCATGGCTGCCAGTAGCACTGGATTCTTAGTGTTTATTGATGATGTGACACAGGACAGAAGCAGCCGGAAGAATTCTGGGGTTTTCAGAGACGTATTGTGCGCTCAAATCCAGCCAAATGCAGCCAAACTGATTGGTCTCCATTTCATAATACAGATGGACAATAACCCAAAACATAAAGCCAAATTAACGCAGGAGTCATCACCTGATCTCAACCCCATAGTGCCGCATTTCACTTGTTAAAGACTAAACTTTACATAGGCCTGCAACACACATCCGTGTTTCCAGTACGTGTTTGGTACATTTTTGCACGTACCGGAGACACGGAGACACGGACACAAATGTTACTCTATGGTAGATGGTACACACACGTAAAATCACACGGAACGTGTGTCCGTGTGGTAAGTACGTGTGTACGTTTTTCTACACGGACGACATGTCAGTTTTTGGCTGGCAGCATGCAGGCACGGATCCGCTATAGTCTATGGGTCCGTGCCTGCACACAGAGTATGTCCGTGTTCAGCACGTTTCGTCCGTGTGCGTTTTTAAATGAGCGATCTATTTTTTTTTTTTTTTTATTATTAAAGTCAGTCTACTTACCTTATTTTCTACTGTTCTCAGTCATACTTACATTGGCGCTCGGTCTTTTTCTTCCCCCGGCTCATACTTACCAATCCCCGATCACCAGCGCGGCGAGGAACAGCTGTGCAGAGAATACGCGGCAACAATTACTTTGAAAATGCCGGCCGCTCATTAACCAATCTCGTATTCCCTGCTTTCCATGCACACAGGTGCCTGTGATTGGTTGCAGTCAGACACGCCCCCGCGCTGAGGGACAGCTGTCTCACTGCACCCAATCACAGCAGCCGGTGGGCGTGTCTATACTGTGCAGTAAAATAAATAAATAAATAATTAAAAAAAACGGCTTGCGGTTCCCCCCCATTTTAATACCAGCCAGATAATGCCATATGGCTGAAGGCTGATATTTTCAGGATGGGGAGCCCCACGTTATGGGGAGCACCCCAGCCTAACAATATCAGTCAGCAGCCACCCACAATTGCCGCATACATTATATGCGACAGTTCTGGGACTGTACCCGGCTCTTCCCGATTTGCCCTGGTGCGTTGTCAATTGGGGTAATAAGGAGTTAATGGCAGCCCATAGATGCCACTAAATCCTAGATTAATCATGTCCAGCGTCTCCCCGAGATACTTTCCATGATTAATCTGTAAGTTCCAGTAAATAAACACACACACACCTGAAAAATCCTTTATTTGCAATAAAAAACACTAACAAATACCCTCGTTCACCACTTTATTAAGCCCGAAAAACCCCTCCATCTCCGGCGTAATGCACGGAGGTCCAGCATCGCATCCAGCTCTGCTACATGAAGGTGGCAGGAGCTGCAGCAGACAACGCCACTCCTGTCAGCTCCACAAAGCTACTGAAGAGAGCCGCGCGATCTGCTCAGCTGTCACTAAGGTAACTTGTGGCCACCACTGGATCCTCCAACTGTGACAGCAAGACGCCCGAGTGACAGCGATGTCACAGGCGACTTGGTGTCACAGTTGGAGGATACCTTACCTTACCCTTGCCTGGGCATATGGTGTGTATGACATGGTCAGATACATCCGGTTTACTTTATGATAGAGGGACTCTGAAACTCACAAAGCCTATGCGGACTATGCAAGAACTTCCAAAAAGAGAAGGAAAGAGGGCCTCTGATACACCCTGAAATAGACATAAAAGTGGGTAGTGGGACTGCTACACTCACAAAGACTATGCACTAAGTGCAAAGGCTGCCAAAAATTAGAAGGAGGGACTGTAATATACCCAGTAAGAGACGTAGAGGAGAGACTGTGATTCAATTCTGATGCAATTTTACAAAGAATATGACTTCCGAAACTTCCAAAGGCTTTGTACTCAGTGCAAGACCTAGCTAGAATTCACAGGACGGATGGTAATACACACAGCAAGAGACAGAGAAGAGGCCTCTGACTATATTTTGTGTCAATTGTAAAAAGATTCAGACTCCTACCTTTGTACAGCCTATGCACTCAGTAGAAGAACTATCTAGAATCCCAAGGAGGGATTATACATGCAGCAAGAGATCAAGAGACGGAGAGGAGAGGCTCTGATTAAATTCTAGGACAATTTAAAAAAAAATCATCTGCCATCCAACCGACAACCTGTTAGCACTGTTTGGACTTCAGGAGTGTTGTTCCCCCCCCCCCGCAAAGTGGGACAGTAAGGTAGGTCTCGCGGCTGATCCTTTTTGTTGTAGTCACGCAGCAGGCACAGTTTCTCCTACCTCCATGCGTGCACCACCAGTAGCACGTCCACTTCCCCATTCGTTACCGCATGGATGCGGCTAACAACTGTATTAATCAGTAATAGTTATTTGGAATAGATGGCCATATTTGCAGAGTCTATGTGGTTCAAGAACAACAGAAAACTGCCACAAATGTCTATGTTTGTAATTTATACCCTGTATTTATCTAGGGAAGCAGTGAGCAGTTTGATAGCCCCATTGTTTATGTAGTTGTTGGAACACAAATTTGAAAAATTACAATTTCCATTTTTTTCACTAATTTTTATTATTTTTTTTGTACATTCTAAGAAACACACTTACAATTTTTTTACACTAGTTTTTCAATGTAATTACCAGTCCAGTGAGTCACACGTAAGGGCCAGGTCCCAACCGACTCGATGTGCGTTTCGCAAGAAAAGCTTCGTCCAGGAGCATATTTTACCTTATTTACCACATGCGCACTTTTGCGAGCGTAACATCTTCCTGGGGTGATCTACAACCACAGATAAGATGAGGCTCACAGAGTCTCTTCCTCCATTTTCTGTACTTTCCTGTTGGCCCTTCTGCTTTAAAATGAGAGTTGTAATTATTTGCAGTTCTGATGTCATCCAGTTATAGCTCAGGCAAGATCATGGCTTCATCTGCGATCCATCATGTCACTCCCTTGTAACCCTTATTTCAGTGTCCACATTAAATGTGTGCCGCACCTGCAGCTATCGAACCACTCTGATCCAGGGTTGCTGTGGCTCGACATTCTCCGGACCCGGGGGCTTGCGGCCACTGAAATGTAAAGGGGGGGTATTTACAGGGGGTAGGAGTTCGTGACGCCACCCGTGGTTCCCAGTAAGAGGAGTACAGCAGCTGCCGATGGGAGTACCCGGGTGAGATGGAGTGGGGCAGCCAGATGACGTTCCCTTTACGGGTAGGGAAGGTCCCTGGACTCGGGATGATAAGGTGTAGGGGAGCGTGATGCAGGTTGGACGCAGGGAAAGGCAGCATACTCCCTCAGGCTGTGTTGGTGTTGATGCGACTCTAAAGCAGACTCTGACACAGGAGTAAAGCAAGTCTCTGGGTACCACTGACGCTTGAGGGGAGAACATCCGGGACTCCGTTCCCGTTGGTATTGCTAATGGTCTGGAGCCTGCCTCAATGCACTGTCTTTTAGAAGTTCTAAGTGACCCCTCGGCCTGAAGCTGTCGGGGTCCCGCTTCCTATCTTTGGATAGAGGAGCTGTGCTCTCGATGACTGACACTTGGGATTTCAGTGGGCCGCATAAGCTGGAAAGCCCTATCCCCCTCGTTGTGTTGGTGCATTAGATCTCTGAGCTCTTGGGGAAAGTTCATAAAGAGCTTACCCTGCACATATGAATTATCATGTTGCGTGAAGCTACTCCCTGATCTAAGGTCCAGTACCCCACCCTGCTCGGTCCCGGTTCGGTTACTAGATACTCCAGTGCCGACCGTTCTCCCAAACTAAGTCTGGGCACCCTTCTCCAATACCCTGTGACTGGGTTTCTGACTCCTCCAGTCGCAGATCACCGTCTGCGACCTAGCCAATGTTTCCCAGGGAGCTACCACTCCCTCAGCTCCTCAGTCTCGGAGGGCTGCTACTCAACTGACTGTGTCCCTCCCACCATTCTGCCTGACCCTCAGGCGGGTGGCCCTTTTTTATCTAGACCACCCACTGGTGTGCCTGACAGGGTGTGGTGTGAGGTGTGGCTAGGATTTGGATGCTGATAGAAGCAACACCAAAGGTTAGGATCCCAGAACCATGGGGGGTTGAGTCCTGCACCAGAAGAGAGGAGTGCAGCACCCTGTGACACCCTGAATAAGTCAAAGGCATCACAAATGTATAAGTGGCATTTATTTTTCTCACATGTGGAGAAGGTGGATTTTTTTTTCTTCATCTTCTTTATTCTGTCAGTCTGTGAAAATCAGAACGCACTCAGATGCTGTCTCATTTTTGTCACGGACCTATGGATTTGAATGGCCAAGAGCAATCCTATTTACAGAGGCAAATTGTGTGTGGTACAATTTTTTTCAGTCCAAGGAAAATAAATCAGACATATGCACTGCCTCATTGAAGAACACTGGTCAGATCGAAACTACATTTGTCTTCAGCTTCACAAACACTTAGATCTGGAGAAGGTGTGCACTGTCACTACACATTGAAAGGAGTATAGCTCAGAGAGTAGCGAGCACGTATCAGAATTGACCACCGCCACATGCTCACTAGAGAAGGGACTAGCCCACCAGAGAAACAGGCTTCACCAAGGATGCTTTACTTCAGAGTGGGGACAAGAGCTGCAGCTGTGACCACAGCCTCCACCCCCTGATGATATCCTGTTTCAGTGTCCAAGCAGGCATTGGGGATTCTCAAACAAAAAAGTTATAGGAACAGTGGCATAGCTACTGCTTTTGCCGCCCGGGGCGGTCGTCAAATTTGCCGCCCCCTCCGTTGGCCGTTGATAATTCAGAAATTTTCAAAAATTTGGAAAACCATCAAAATATTTATTTTTCATGGAACTACAATCAAAGATCTCATTGTAGACTGCTGCTATTAGTCCTAGACTTTCACCTTTTTACACACATGTAGGCCTATTATACACACACACAGCTCTGCTGCATACATACAGACACACACAGCTCTGCTGCATACAGACACACACAACTGCGCTGCATACATACTGACACATAAAAACTCTGCTGCATACATACAGACACACACAGCTCTGCTGCATACAGACAGACACACAACTCTGCAGCATACATACAGACAGACACACAACTCTGCTGCATACAGACACACACAACTGCATACATACAGACAGACACACAACTCTGCAGCATACATACAGACACACACAACTCTGCAGCTGCTGCATACATACGGACAAACACAACTCTGTAGCTGCTGCATACATGAATACATACAGACACACACAACTCTGAGGCATACATACAGACACACACAGCTCTGCTGCATACATACAGACACACACAGCTCTACTGCATTTATACAGACACACACAACTCTACTGCATACAGACAACTCTGCAGCATACATAGACACACAACTCTGCTGCATACAGACACACAACTGCATACAGACAGACACACAACTCTGCAGCATACATACAGACACACACAGCTCTACTGCATTTATACAGACACACAGCTCTACTGCATACAGACAGACACAAGACTCTGCAGCATACATACAGACACAAAACTCTGCAGCTGCTGCATACATATATATATACATACATACATACAGGCACACACAACTCTGTAGCTGCTGCATACATGCATACATACAGACAACTCTGTAGCTGCTGCATACATGCATACATACAGACACACACAACTCTGTAGCTGCTGCATACATGCATACATACAGACACACAACTCGGTAGCTGCTGCATACATGAATACATACAGACACACAACTCTGTAGCTGCTGCATACATGCATACATACAGACACACAACTCTGTAGCTGCTGCATACATGCACACAGACACAACTCTGCTACAGACAGACATACACACACAGCTCTACTAAATACATACATACACACAACTCTGCTGCACATATAGACACACATGCGACTTTTGGGGGCCCGCACACGCGGCTGCTGCAGAGCTGAGGCTGCACCAAGCACAGGGCAGATGTAGCAGAGCTGAGCCTGCACCAAGCACAGGGCAGATGTAGAGGAGCAGAGCCCGCACCAGACACAGGGCAGATGTAGCGGAGCTGAGCCCGCACCAGACACAGGGCAGATGTAGCAGAGCTGAGCCTGCACCAGACACAGGGCAGATGTAGCGGAGCTGATCCTGCACCAGACACAGGGCAGATGTAGCGGAGCTGAGCCCGCACCAGACACAGGGCAGATGTAGCGGAGCTGAGCCCGCACCAGACACAGGGCAGATGTAGCGGAGCTGAGCCCGCACTAGACACAGGGCAGATGTTGCGGAGCTGAGCCCGCACCAGACACAGGGCAGATGTAGCGGAGCTGAGCCCGCACCAGACATAGGGCAGATGTAGCAGAGCTGAGCCCGCACCAGACACAGGGCAGATATAGCAGAGCTGAGCCTGCACCAACACACGCGGCTCCTGGGGGCCCGCACATGCAGCTCCTGAGGTGGGGAAAGCCCATGCAGCTCACTGGGGCCCATAAACTGGGTGGCTGGGAGGGAGTATACAGGTCGAAGGGGGGAGGGTGTAGCACTTACCGCTCGGACACGGATGAGAGGGGGCCCACACAGCGCCGGAGGCCAGCGCTCTGCTGGGGGTTGCTCAGCCCACAGATGAACCTCAATCCAGCAGGGCACTGTGGTCTGCGTGCCTTAAAGAGACAGTAGCCACAGTTTCCTGCTGAGTACTCTGGTCCCCGGAACTCGGCCCGGGGGCAGCAGAACTGAAGGTGAGTGGCCAAAATGTCGCCCCCCTGACACGTGCCGCCTGGGGCGGACCGCCCCCTCCGCCCCCCCTGTGCTACGCCACTGTATAGGAAATAAAGGAAAAAAATAAAGGAACAAGGAAGTTAGAGCAAAAAGGGAACTGCAGGGAATTTTTAATTGACATATATTAGAAAAGTGATTAGATTATTTGGTTTTTGACTGCCCTTTTAATTCCAGATCACTATACATTTTGTATTCAGAAAAGGGAGTCTCCTAATTAGAGATGAGCGAATCGGTCGCGGTTCGGCTCGAGGTCGGTTCGCCGAACGGAGGTCCCGTTCGAGTTCGACGAACCGAATTCGAACCGCATAGGAAACAATGGCAGGCATTCACAAACACATAAAAACACCTAGAAAACACCCTCAAATGTGTCCAAAACGTGATAAACAACTCACAACACAACACAAACACATGGGAAAGTGACAAGGACATATACTCATGCGAAAACAAAAGAGCTGGACAAGGAAAAAGAGGAAGAGACACAGATATATGAGTATATGCAAGGAAACATCGATGCCATTACTGTGCAACTTGAGCCCTGCTCATTTTAGGCTTCCAATCTGGATAAATTGCCTGAGCTTGCCACGTACGCCTTGGGGATCTTGTCGTGTCCTGCAGCCAGCGTTCTCTCGGAACCTGTCTTCAGTGCTGCTGGGGGTCTGCTGGCAGATAAGCACACGTGTCTGTCCACTGACAATGTGGACATGGCTCTCAGAGGACTTTTCTTCCCCTTGGTCATCCAGGGAACGGGAAAGACACGCGTATTTTTGAGAGTGCTTCATGCAAAGCATCTTTTTCTTTTTCAAAAGGGGGGTCAACTGATGCCAGTCAAGTGGGGTGTGTGTGGCCCAATTAGTGGCAACGAGGGAGACTGTGGTTGGAGTCCCCTCGCTGTGTTTCTAAAAGAACCAAGATGAACAAGTCATGGCTCTCAGAGGACTTTTCTTCCCCTGGGTCATCCAGGGGAGGCGAAAGGCCGTGTATTTTTGAGAGTGCTTCATGCAAAGCATCTGTTTCATTTTGAAAAGGGGGATCAACTGATGCCAGTCAAGGGGGGGGTGTGTGGCCCAATTAGTGGAAACGAGGGAGACTGTGGTTGGTGTCCCCTCGCTGTGTTTTTAAAAGAACCAAGATGAACAAGTCATGGCTCTCAGAGGACTTTTCTTCCCCTGGGTCATCCAGGGGACGGCAAAGACACGCGTATTTTTGAGAGTGCTTCATGCAAAGCATCTTTTTCTTTTTCAAAAGGGGGGTCAACTGATGCCAGTCAAGTGGGGTGTGTGTGGCCCAATTAGTGGCAACGAGGGAGACTGTGGTTGGAGTCTCCTCGCTGTGTTTCTAAAAGAACCAAGATGAACAAGTCATGGCTCTCAGAGGACTTTTCTTCCCCTGGGTCATCCAGGGGAGGCGAAAGGCACGCGTATTTTTGAGAGTGCTTCATGCAAAGCATCTGTTTCATTTTGAAAAGGGGGATCAACTGATGCCAGTCAAGTGGGGTGTGTGTGGCCCAATTAGTGGAAATGAGGGAGACTGTGGTTGGAGTCCCCTCGCTGTTTTTCTAAAAGAACCAAGATGAACAAGTCATGGCTCTCAGAGGACTTTTCTTCCCCTGGGTCATCCAGGGGATGGGAAAGACACGCGTATTTTTGAGAGTGCTTCATGCAAAGCATCTTTTTCTTTTTCAAAAGGGGGGTCAACTGATGCCAGTCAAGTGGGGTGTGTGTGGCCCAATTAGTGTCAACGAGGGAGACTGTGGTTGGAGTCCCCTCGCTGTGTTTCTAAAAGAACCAAGATGAACAAGTCATGGCTCTCAGAGGACTTTTCTTCCCCTGGGTCATTCAGGGGAGGCGAACGGCACGCGTAGTTTTGAGAGTGCTTCATGCAAAGCATCTTTTTCATTTTGAAAAGGGGGGTCAACTGATGCCAGTCAAGTGGGGTGTGTGTGGCCCACTTAGTGGCAATGAGGGAGACTGTGGTTGGAGTCCCCTCGCTGTGTTTTACATGATTTTCGAAGGGCATGACATGCCTAAGAGGTTGAGTTTCATCATCTGCAACTTGTTGGCAACAGAAAGGCTGCCTTTACACCCTTTTGAGACCGAGGATTTTCGAGACCTTATGCCCATTGCAGTGCCCCAAGAGCCGATGGCCAGTCGTCACTCCTTCTCCAAGAAAGGCATGCCCGCGCTACCACAGCAGGTCGCACACAACCTCACCGATTCCTTGAGAAACTCTGTGTGTGACAGGGTGCATTTCACCACAGATACTTGGACCAGTAAGCATGGACAGGAGAGTTACATGTTGCTGACTGGGCACTGGGTAACTATGGTGAGAGATGGAGAAGGGTTTGCTGTACAAGTCTTGCCGTCCCCACGACTTGTCTGTCAATCCTTCCTGTGTATGTACAAGTTCCTCCACTGCTTCTGTCTCCTTAACCTCGTGTGGTTCCTCCACCTCGGCCCAAACCCTGTGTGGTCAGGCCACCCTTCCTTGTAACTGCGCCCAAGGAATCCCACACACCTCCTTACTATGCTGGCAGCAGAGCTCAAGGCCATCAGGCGGTCAAATGTTTACTTTGAAATGTAGGGGAAATGTGAGACACCGCTGAGGAATTGTGGACGGTTAGCTCTGGAGAGTGAGACCGAGTTTCATCAATGGTTGTCTACACTCAACCAGCAGTCAGGGAAGGTCGGGTGCGCCAATGATGCAAACCAGTCTGCGACCCTTCTTCAGGGCAATGTGACACACATGCCTTCTATGGCTCACGTGTTGAACCTGGTTGTCGAGCAATTTTTAAAACACTATCCCGGCTTACATGGCCTTCTGCAGAGGGCACGGTGTAACGCCTGCCTGGATCGACACACTCAGATGGGCTGTAAAGGATAGGCTAGAGGCAAGCCACTCACCAAGCTGGACACCCAGAACCCTGAAACCCTTTAACCCCTATACAGTGATTTGGAATTACACAGGGCCCAAGTTGATCAATACCTGTGGAAGGCTGCAGTTCCAGAGAATATAAAAACAGAAGACCAGAAAACCATACTCGAGAAATTCCCGGGGGTCCTAAGTGTCTGAGGGCCACACGGGTAGCACAAACTCATAATTAAGCATAAACAAGGAGAACAGACGAGTTTTTAAAGTGCAAAAAGTACATATTTATTAAGGGTGAAGGTGACAAGACTTGTGAGCATTAGTAAAATATATAAGAACCTGGACCACACCAGGGTTTGCATCCATGTAAAGACTATATCGCAGTCATAGAAACAATCAAATGCGTATGTACACATAGATATTCTGTGTGAATGATAACATTAACTCATATGGAGCAGTGATATGGTATGTCAGCCACATATGAGACTTTAAATATCCTAGAGGTCGCATATGATGACAGTGTATACCATTACAGCAGTAATATGACAAAAAGATGTGACCACATGGCACACAGGCCGGCAATAACACTTAAATCCGTTAAATCACACCCTTGGTAACAAGTAACACTCTCTCATGTGTGGCCAAAACTTGTATATCACATGTAAAGCCTAATTTGCCTAAAAACCACACATGATAGTAGTGTGTACCAATAAGGCATATTATGTCAATTATTACAACACATTATGAAGATAATCGTAACCATATGGTACACATGCCGGTAGTACAGGGTGTGAAAGGTTAATATACCAAGGGAAGTCCGGAGATTATCCTACATGTGGGGTCACTCCTGGGAGCCAGGATATATGCCCATAATTTGCCGGCAGAGATCCAAATGGTATACACCATATGAGACCTACATAGCGTACATAACACAAAAGGTTAGCAATGCAACATCACAGCATGTTAAGACAGTGGCTGCGGACAAGTAGTACACACACCAACAGTAATAATACTAGACAGGGTTATAACCGGGGAGGTTCTGAGGGCTTTCCCTCACATGATGTGATTCCTATAGAACAGGAGTCATACCCCAGACTGCTGGATAAAGTCCGATGTATAGGCTGCGGATGTGAACTGGTGGTCCAGGGTCGTGGTCCCCAAGTTGGGCAACTTGGGGACCACGACCCTGGACCACCAGTGCACATCCGCAGCCTATACATCGGACTTTATCCAGCAGTCTGGGGTATGACTCCTGTTCTATAGGAATCACATCATGTGAGGGAAAGCCCTCAGAACCTCCCCGGTTATAACCCTGTCTAGTATTATTACTGTTGGTGTGTGTACTACTTGTCCGCAGCCACTGTCTTAACATGCTGTGATGTTGCATTGCTAACCTTTTGTGTTATGTACGCTATGTAGGTCTCATATGGTGTATACCATTTGGATCTCTGCCGGCAAATTATGGGCATATATCCTGGCTCCCAGGAGTGACCCCACATGTAGGATAATCTCCGGACTTCCCTTGGTATATTAACCTTTCACACCCTGTACTACCGGCATGTGTACCATATGGTTACGATTATCTTCATAATGTGTTGTAATAATTGACATAATATGCCTTATTGGTACACACTACTATCATGTGTGGTTTTTAGGCAAATTAGGCTTTACATGTGATATACAAGTTTTGGCCACACATGAGAGAGTGTTACTTGTTACCAAGGGTGTGATTTAACGGATTTAAGTGTTATTGCCGGCCTGTGTGCCATGTGGTCACATCTTTTTGTCATATTACTGCTGTAATGGTATACACTGTCATCATATGCGACCTCTAGGATATTTAAAGTCTCATATGTGGCTGACATACCATATCACTGCTCCATATGAGTTAATGTTATCATTCACACAGAATATCTATGTGTACATACGCATTTGATTGTTTCTATGACTGCGATATAGTCTTTACATGGATGCAAACCCTGGTGTGGTCCAGGTTCTTATATATTTTACTAATGCTCACAAGTCTTGTCACCTTCACCCTTAATAAATATGTACTTTTTGCACTTTAAAAACTCGTCTGTTCTCCTTAGTTCCAGAGAATAGTAGTCATGCAGGGTCAAAAACATTAATTGAGGAAGAGGAACAGAATGGGAAGGCCAGGACTTAATCAGAAAACAAGCAGAGGTGAAATGCGGATCGGCCAACGAGGTACATAAACAGCAAGCAGGAAAAGTAGTCAGGTAACAAGCACACAAAATCATAAAACTAAACTGGGGGTAACAGTAACAAGAGGTTCATAGCTTTGTCTGGCAGTGGTCTGCAGACAGGAGGGGCCTAAAAAAGGGTGTGGTGTCTTCCCATTGGTTGTAGCTGAATGATGGTACTTCATCTGTGAGATACCCACCACCTACATTCAGCCTGTGGTTCTGTATCTGTCAAGGTAACGCAACCCAGTGGGTGACCATAACCTGGGTCCACCTGCGCCGCAGGCATCGACTCCTTTCCCATCATCAGCACTATGCACGAAAGGAACACGTTGTCACCTGGCGACCGGAGTACAAATTGATTGAGTGGACTACATTGGTGACTTAACAGCCGTGTGCGGCAATGATGCAAACCTGTCTGCAGCCCTTCGTCAGGGCAATGTGACACACGTGCCTTGTATGGCTCACGTGTTGAATCTGATTCTCCAGCAATTTTTAAAATACCATCCCGGCCTACATGGCCTTGTGCAGCGGGCACGCTGCTATGTGCTCACTTTCATCCTTCGCACCCAGCAGCGGACGAACTGGCGATGGACATGGAAGACTCAGCAGATGAGTGAGAGCTTGCTCACATTTCGGTTGTGCGAGGTTAGGGGGAGAGGGCAGAGGAAGGAGGCACGATTCTCACCTCTCTGCCACCAACACACCAAGGACTTGGTCCTCCTGGATGCACAAGACACATGAGCGCCTTCTTGCTGCACTACCTACAACATGACCCTCGGATTGTACGAATTAGAAGTAATGCTAACTACTGGGTTGCCACACTGTTAGATCCCCGGTACAAGACAAAATTTGGCGAAATAATTCCTGCCATAGAAAGGGACACACATATACAGGAGTATCTGCAGAAGGTGGTACGGATTCTTAGATCTGCTTTTCCAGTAAACACCAGTGCTGCACAGAGTGAATCTCAACGCTTTGTCATGGATAGGAGGAAATGGTCTTTTACTTGTCCACATCTGAGGGACCGAGGGCTGGCTGCTGTGCTGAGACGGCATTGAGTACGGTGTCCCTGCAGAGTTGCCCTTTTGGCCATATACCAAATGAGTTGAAAAAGGACAGATGCTGGTGGAAAGGGGAACAGTTGTGTTGGAAAGGGGAAAAAAGTTTTTGTCTGTGGGTTTGGTGGTAAAAGTAACATTTGATGAAGAAACACCATCTGTTACGGTGGGACTGGCAGATTTGGATAAGGTGGTATATACTATGTTACCGCTATATAACGAAAATTAATAAGAAAAAAAAGAGAAAGGTATATATCCCCATCAGCAGTCAATGTCCACCGTGCTCCCAGATGGAAAAGGAGAGGTTGGCAACTGGAAGGTTAGGTGGAGGATACAGATCTGTGTGGCTATGAAACTAATAGTTGCCTGAACTGAGTTAGACGCCACTGGGATCTGGAGACTGTAAGTGTCGCGGGCGGAGAGGAGGGTGTCAGCACACTACGCTCACCCCTTCTGCTCGGGTCCGGCGGCTGCTGCTCAGTGGTGGCTCGATCGGTGGGCCGGATCCCGGGGGTTTCTCGAGCGGCACTCCTCGCCCGTGAGTGAAAGGGGGTTGTTGGGTGTGGGGATTGTTTATTGTCCGTGACGCCACCCACGGTTGTGGTGATTTCACCACCGCTGCTCTATACGGGGATCCCGGGGATGGTGGTGCGGAGCAGCCAGGTGTTGTGTTGCCCCTCCGTGGGTAGGGGTTGGTGATCCCGGGGCCCGGGGATGGTTTGGGAGGTGCAGGGCCTAGTGGGTGCAGGGACGCGGGGGCAGCGCTGTGCCTTGCGGCACTGTGGTACTCACTCAGCCTGAGACGTTGACACAGTTTTTACGGTAAACTAAATGGCTAGTAAGACGGTCCCACGGACGGCTGCACTTGCTCTCCCAGTAGGTGACGGTGATGTCCCTCTTCCTTGCACCTTTGTTTACTTGTTGGTTGCGATGGGTCCCCACCGGTAACCCGCTCATCGGCTTCAAGCTGGACCGGGGAGCTCTACTCTTTGCCCGCAGGCGCTGGCCCTAAGAAACTGGTGCCTTGGCGGTGGCGGTGTCTCTTCTACTCTGGTTGGGCTGTTGCCTTCAATCGGGACTTGGTTGTTGGGGGATCTACGTCCCCTTCACTGACGGATTCGGCAAATTATGGCAACTCCTAGCCTTGCCGGGGTCCGAGAGGCCCCTGCCCTGGTGCTGACTGTCCTTCGGAACACTGCTCCAGACCGCCGGGCACACAGCCTCCGGGATCCTTCCAGGAACTTCCAAACGGTCCCCCTCCAGACAGTCACCGCCGTTGCTGACCTTGCTGACCTGTCCTGCACACAGCTGGACTACTTCAGGCTTTCTCTCTGTCACCACTCTTGCTTTTCTCCTCTACCACTTTACTTCACTTCTACTTTCACTTCCTTAGCTCATCTTAGCTGTTTACTCCTTCACTCCCTGAGCTTATCTGCCTGGTTTCTCCCGCCTCCAGAGCTGTGTCCTCCTCGGTGGGCGGAGCCAACCGCCTGGCCCACCCCCTGGTGTGAATCATCAGCCTCTGGAGGAAGGCAACAAGGATTTTTGGTTAGCTTTGGTGTTCCTAACTGGGATGTAGGGTGTTGTGGTGTGTGACCTGTGTCCCCTGGCTTGCCCAGGGCGACACATAAGCCCTGTTAGCGTCACAGGGTCCACACGCCCACCCAGCCCAGGAACTCCCTGTTAACATCACAGGGGCCATTGAGTACGCTGACCGTGTGCATTGGGGCCACACCTGTGGACAGCAGGCGCATCTGCAGCAGCAGGCCTGTTTATGCCACTGGGCTGCACAAGCAGGACTTGTAGGACAGGAGCTGGTCTTAACCGTTCTGCGTTACCAACTGTGGTGGCGGCCTGCATCGACGCCCTATCCCGGCCTACCTCTGTCCTAAAGCCGCAATGGGTTCAGCACATGGAGGTGTGCTCTTTCGGAGCATAATAGAAGACTGCGCACTTCCTTGTTGGCTCCAGTCCGTTTTATAACCTGGGTCCGCCCCAAACCAGGGTGGACCACAATGCACCTCCTGGAGACAAAAGCAGAGTGACACGTCATGAGTGGCATAACTAGCGTCCTATTTGGAACCGCAACTTCAATAATGACCTCATGGCTGCCACGACACAAACACCTCACCAGTCATCGTCTGACCATCAATAATGAGGTGACAAGTCATAGGGGCGGGCCTCTGCAAGCTATTTGGGAGTGGCCTGGCCACATCGTCAGGACACCTGATGCCCTGTTGTCTATATGGGCCCCCCATATCAGGGGCAGGGCCAAAGAGTTTATTACCGGACCTAGTCTCTGATGCAGTAAGTGCCTGAGCACGGTCAGTTGCATGAAATACAGTCTCTGAAAAAAAGACTATCAGCTTTAGCATGGTGTCTAGGCACAAAACAGGACTTAGACCCGGCACGGAATGCAAGTACCTGTGCAGAGAGGCTTTTCGCACTAAGTGTGGGAGCATGCGCTGTATCCTGAAATGAAGACTTAGCCTCAGGAATGGCACAGTCAGGCTGAGCATACTCAATAGGCGAAACACTGTAGTTAGGCTGCAGCTGGGGTAAATCGGCACACGCATGCGCACTAGCTGCCTCTCCACACTTACACGTGGAGGAGAAATTGCTCTTCGGGTGTGGACTTGGAGATGCTGTCTATGAACAGAAGGAAAAGCTAAAGGAAGCCTCACTTTCTATCCCTCCAAATTATCAAAAGCAGCGCTGAATTCCCTGAGTTTGCTATAACATTAGCGTAACAAAATGTGCATGAGGGTGTCCTGCACAGGTGCTAGAAATAGCTTGGCACCTGTGGGACAATAATGAAATACAACAGCCAGTTCTATGATGCCACTAAATGGCAGTATTTTTTGCTATCATTATAGCTTATTAAAAACAGAGCAGGAGGGTGTCCTGCACAGGTGCTAGAAATAGCTTGGCACCAGTGGGGCACTAATGGAGTACTAGAGCCACTTCTTGTATGCCACTAAGTTTACTCAATTTTTGGTATTATAATGTCTTAGTAAATAACAATGAGTTTGAGTGTGCAATGCAGGCAGAGGTGCTGCAAATATCTTTGCACTAGTGGGACTATACAGAAGTCCAACAGCCACTTTTAGGATGCCACTAAGTTGCCTCAGTGTTTGCTAGTATAATGGCTTAGTAACAATGAGTTGGAGTGTGCAATGCAGGCAGACGTGCTGCAAATATCTTTGCACTAGTGGGACTATACAGAAGTACAATAGCCACGTTTAGGATGCCAATAGGTTGCCTCAGTGTTTGCTAGTATAATGGCTTAGTAACAATGAGTTGGAGTGTGCAATGCAGGCAGAGGTGCTGCAAATATCTTTGCACTAGTGGGACTATACAGAAGTCCAATAGCCACGTTTAGGATGCCAGTAAGTTTCCTCAATGTTTGCTAGTATAATGGCTTAGTAACTATGAGTTTGAGTGTGCAATGCAGGCAGACGTGCTGCAAATGTCTTTGCACTAGTGGGACTATGCAGAAGTCCAAAAACCACGTTTAGGATGCCACTAAGTTCACTCAGTGTTTGCTAGTATAATGGCTTAGTAACAATGAGTTGGAGTGTGCAATGCAGGCAGACGTGCTGCAAATATCTTTGCACTAGTGGGACTATACTGAAGTCCAATAGCCACGTTTAAGATGCCACTAAGTTCACTTAGTGTTTGCTAGTATAATGGCTTAGTAACAATGAGTTGGAGTGTGCAATGCAGGCAGACGTGCTGCACATATCTTTGCACTAGTGGGACAATACAGAAGTCCAACAGCCACTTTTAGGATGCCACTAAGTTTCCTCAGTGTTTGCTAGTATAATGGCTTAGTAACTATGAATTTGAGTGTGCAATGCAGGCAGACGTGCTGCAAATATCTTTGCACTAGTGGGACTATACAGAAGTCCAATAGCCACGTTTAGGATGCCACTAAGTTCACTCAGTGTTTGCTAGTATAATGGCTTAGTAACAATTAGTTGGAGTGTGCAATGCAGGCAGACGTGCTGCAAATATCTTTGCACTAGTGGGACTATACAGAAGTCCAATAGCCACGTTTAGGATGCCACTAAGTTCACTCAGTGTTTGCTAGTATAATGGCTTAGTAACAATGAGTTGGAGTGTGCAATGCAGGCAGACGTGCTGCAAATATCTTTGCACTAGTGGGACTATACAGAAGTCCAATAGCCACGTTTAGGATGCCACTAGGTACACTCAGTGTTTGCTAGTATAATGGCTTAGTAACAATGAGTTGGAGTGTGCAATGCAGGCAAACGTGCTGCAAATATTTTTGCACTAGTGGGACTATACAGAAGTCCAATAGCCACGTTTAGAATGCCACTAAGTTCACTCAGTGTTTGCTAGTATAATGGCTTAGTAACAATGAGTTGGAGTGTGCAATGCAGGCAGACGTGCTGCAAATATCTTTGCACTAGTGGGACTATACAGAAGTCCAATAGCCACATTTAGAATGCCACTATGTTGCCTCAGTGTTTGCTAGTATAATGGCTTAGTAACTATGAGTTTTAGTGTGCAATGCAGGCAGACGTGCCGCAAATATCTTTGCACTACTGGGGCAATACAGCAGTCCAACAGCCACGTTTAGGATGCCACCAAGTTCACTCAGTGTTTGCTAGTATAATGGCTTAGTAACAATGAGTTTTAGTGTTCAATGCAGGCAGACGTGCTGCAAATATCTTTGCACTACTGGGGTGTGACGCCCTGGGCAAGCCAGGGGTCACAGGTCATCACACCACCACACCCTACATCCCAGTTAGAAACATCAAAGCTACTCAAATCCTTGTTGCCTTCCTCCAGGGGCTGATGTTCACACCAGGGGGTGGGCCAGGCGGTTGGCTCCGCCCACCGAGGAGTTCACAGCCCTGGAGGCGGGAGAAACCAGGCAGAACAGTTAGGGGAGTGAAGGAGTAAACAACAGAGTCTAAGTGAAGTGAAACTGAAGTGGTAGTGGAGCAAAGAAGAAAAGGAGCAAAAGTGAGCGTAGAAAGACCTGAAGTTAGTCCAGCTAAGTGCAGGACAGAGTCAGCAAGGTCAGCAACAGCGGTGATCATCTGGAGGGGGACTGCTCGGAGGTTGCTGGAAGGACCGCAGACGGATAGTGGCCCGGCGGTCTGGAGCAGTATACGAAGGACAGTCAGCACCAGGGCAGGGGCCTCTCGGACCCCGGCAAGGCTAGGAGTCGCCATAATTTGCCGAATCCGTCAGTGAAGGGGACGTCGATCCCCCAACAACCAAGTCCCGACTGAAGGCAACAGTCCAACCATTGAGGAGAAACACCGCCACCGCCAGGGCACCAGTTTCTCAGGGCCAGCGTCTGCGGGCAAAGTAGGGCTCCTCCGGCCCATATCCAAGCCGGGGAGTGGGTTGCCGGTGGGAACCCATCGCTACCAGCACAGAAACACTAGGTGCAGGTCAAAGGGACATCACCGTTACCTACTGGGAGAGCAAGTGCAGCCGTCCGTGGGAACCGTCTTTCCAGCCGTGTGGTTTACCGTAAAACTGTGTCAACGTCTCAGGCTGAGTGAGTACCACAGTGCCGCAAGGCACAGCGCTGCCCCCGCATCCCTGCGCCCACCAGGCCGTGCACCTTCCACACCATCACTGGGCCCCGGGATCACCAACCCCTACCCACGGAGGGGCAACACAACACCTGGCTGCTCCGCATCACCACTCCCGGGATCCCCATATTGAGCAGCGGTGGTGCTACAAATCACCACAACCGTGGGTGGCGTCACGGACAATAAACCATCCCCACACCCAACAACCCCCTTTCACACACCAACGAGTCCCAGGGATCCGGCCCATCGCTCGAGCCACCGAGCAGCAGCAGGCCGCAGCAGCCGCGGCAGCCGGACCCGAGCAGCAGTGGGAGAGCGCGGCGTCCCCTCCTCCGCCCGCGACAGGGGCAATACAGCAGTCCAACAGCCACGTTTAGGATGCCACTAGGTACTGTGATAACACGCTCCGGGATCGCCTTTGCTGGGTTCAAAGGGCACGTATTCACCTCAGGCAGACAGCCGAATTCAAGGTGTGACTGACGCTTGGTCAGGTTTATTGCAGTGAAGCATAAACAAAAAGAAAAAAAAAACACCAACAAAATAAATCCTTGCCTGTCCGGCACTAACTATACACAGTGTTATCCTAACTACCAACTGGAGGGCTTCTCCCTTCCAGCTAAACCATACAAACATCAGGCACTGCTCCTCACAAGTGTCTCCTACACAGCCAGGCTTACTGTGTTCCCAGATGGAGCCCCTCCCCCAACTTCCCAGATTCCTTTTACCTCCGTCCTTCACCTCCCATTAATCCATTAGTAGCCAGGTGATCCTGGCCAGGCTAAGTCACATAGGACCGATACCGGGGTGAGATATACCTGCCCTCATCCACTAATCCCACATGAGTCTCACATATCCCCCCCCTCTGCTCAGACCACCTCGGCTGAGCAACGGCACCCACAAAACAGTGCACACGAGACAGGGCATCAGCATTCCCCATCCGCACCCCCGGGCGGTGCTCCACTGTAAAACGGTAGGCCTGAAGTGCAAGGAACCACCGGGTCACTCGGCCATTCCGTTCCCTATTCAAGTGCATCCACTTGAGAGGGGCATGGTCAGTGATCAGCCGGAACTTCCTTCCAATCAAGTAATATTTAAGGGACTCTAGAGCCCACTTAATGGCTAAGCATTCTTTTTCCACTATGGCATAGTTGCGTTCATGCTTATTAAGTTTCCGACTAAGATAAAGGACCGGATGTTCCTCTCCGTCCTTCAGTTGTGACAATACAGCCCCGATACCGGCATCAGAAGCGTCCGTTTGGACCACGAACTCGCTGCGGAAGTCAGGAGTCATTAGCACAGGTTGAGAGCAAAGAGCTAGTTTTAAGTTATGGAAGGCTTCTTCGGCTGCCGTGGTCCATTTGATCATGACAGAGTCTTTCCCTTTGGTAAGGTCCGTCAGGGGAACAGCGGTAGCCGCAAAATTGGGAATGAACCGTCGGTAGTAGCCGGCTATTCCCAAAAACGCTCTCACCTGCTTCTTGTTGACTGGTTGCGGCCATTTCTGAATGGCTTGTATCTTGTCAATCTGGGGTTTAACAATTCCCCTCCCAATTACGTATCCCAAATACCGGGCTTCTTCCAGCCCGATATGACATTTCTTGGGGTTTGCTGTTAGACCCGCCTCCCGCAGGTCCTCAATCACAGCCTCTAGTTTCTGGAGGTGCGTCTCCCAGTCCAGGCTGTATATGACTATGTCATCCAAATACGCAGAAGCATAGTGCCTATGGGGCCTCAGGACTCGGTCCATCAACCTTTGAAAGGTTGCCGGTGCCCCGTGTAGTCCAAACGGCATATACACATACTGGTATAAACCTTCCGGTGTAGAAAACGCGGTTTTCTCTTTAGCGGCCTCTGTTAGCGGGATCTGCCAATAGCCCTTCGTTAAGTCTAGGGTCGTGATATACCGGGCTTTTCCAAGCCGATCTATTAATTCGTCGACCCGTGGCATAGGGTATGCATCAAATTTGGAGACCGCATTTAATCTCCTGAAGTCATTGCAGAATCTAATGGAGCCGTCTGGTTTCGGTATTAACACAATCGGACTCGACCAGGCGCTATGCGATTCCTCGATTACACCTAACTCTAACATGGTCTTCACTTCTCGGGAGACAGCTTCCCGCCGAGCCTCCGGTATTCGGTAGGGCTTTACCTGAACTGTTACCCCAGGCTCTGTTATGATGTCATGTTTAATGAGAGTGGTCTGCCCGGGCTTTTCCGAGAAAAACTCGTGATTGTTGATTACAAACTGCTTGACGTCGGTCTTTTGCCGCTCCGACAGAGTCTCCGCCGTCCCGACATCCGGTATGGTCTGCTTGCAGACCTGAAGGGCCAGACCTGCTGACAGAGCTGGACGGTCCTTCCAGGGTTTTATCAGATTCACGTGATAAATCTGTTCAGGCTTCCTTTTACCAGCCTGGTACACTTTGTAGTTTACCTCACCCACCCGTTCCTTAATTTCAAAGGGGCCTTGCCACTTTGCCAGAAATTTGCTTTCTGCCGTGGGGACCAGGATCAACACCCTATCTCCGGGTGCAAAAGTACGGATCTTGGCCCCCCTATCATAAATCCTTTTCTGTGCTCCTTGAGCCTGTATCATATGCTCTTTAACGATGGGCATCACCGCCGCAATACGGTCCTGCATTTGGGTTACATGGTCTATTACGCTTTTGAACGGGGTGACCTGTCCCTCCCAGGTTTCTTTAGCGACATCTAACAGTCCACGGGGACGTCGGGCGTACAGAAGCTCGAAAGGAGAGAACCCGGTGGAAGACTGGGGCACCTCCCGGATGGCAAAAAGCAAATACGGGAGTAAGTAGTCCCAGTTCTTCCCGTCCTTGTCTATCGCCTTACGGAGCATCTGTTTCAAAGTTTTGTTAAACCGTTCGACCAGTCCGTCCGTTTGAGGGTGATACACGGAGGTGCGTAACTGTGCTATTTGTAACAGCCTGCAGAGTTCTTTCATTACTTTAGACATAAAGGGGGTTCCTTGGTCTGTGAGTATTTGTTTTGGGACACCAACCCGACTAAACACATGGACCAGCTCCTTGGCAATGGTCTTGGTGGCCGTGTTACGCAAAGGGATGGCCTCGGGGTAACGAGTGGCATAATCCAAGATGACAAGGATGTGCTGGTGTCCTCGTGCAGACTTGGGGAGGGGTCCAACTAAATCCATCCCAATTCTCTCAAATGGGATCTCGATGATAGGCAGAGGTACTAAGGGGCTACAGAAACGGGGCCTAGGCGCAGACATTTGGCAGTCGGGACAAGACTCGCAATAGGTGCGAATATCGTGATGCATGCCGGGCCAAACAAAACAGTGTAATATCCTTTCGGTAGTTTTCTGGACCCCCAGGTGTCCCCCCATCATGTGTCCGTGTGCCAGGTCCAGCACTCTCCGCCTGTAGGCTCTCGGCACAACCAATCGTTGTACTGTGTCATCCCCCTTCTTCTCTATCTGATAGAGAAAGTCATTCTCCAGGGCCATGTAGGGGTAAGCCAGCCTAGTACCTGCATCCACCTGCACCCCGTTTATCATTTTAACATTTTTTATAGCCTGAGTAAGGGTAGGATCTCTCATTTGCTCACTTTGGAAGTCATCTTTCTGGACTTCCAAATTCAGCCAAGAGGAAGGGGGACAGCCACCCGTGTCCGCCTCTGCCCCGGGTTCATCGGAATCACCCGCCAGAACTGAAAAGGGGAACTGGGGGTTGTTTTCAGCGGATTCCTCCTCTGAACCCTCTTGTGGGGCATCCTCTAGTGGCTCCGGGCCCACACAAGGTGTGGGAGAAGGATCATCCGTGCGGCTACCCTGGGGTACTAATTGGTTCTCCCACAACTGCCAGAAGTGGGGAAAATCCCTGCCCAAAATGATATCATGCAATAGTGCTGGTACTAGTCCCACCTTATGATGCACAGACCCATAGGGCGTAGTAATGCAGGAGACCGTTGTGAGGTACGAGCAGGTGTCTCCATGCACACATGTCACAGAAAATTTATCTGACGGTCCCATCGGGACTGTTACCAGACTGGCCTTTACCAGAGTCACCACACTCCCCGAGTCCAACAGCGCAACAACAGTATTGCCATCAAGGGACACTTCACACAGGTGTTTTTTCATATCGCCTTGACATGCAGCAACACACACTACCCGTGCAACCATAGCCCTGCGTTTTTCAAAGTCCGTGACATCACACTGCATCGGTTCTGCAGTTACTGGACAGTTTGCAGCAATGTGGCCCAACTCCTGGCAGCGGAAACACCTCACGGGCCCCTTGCTGAGACCATAGTTTGGCACCTTAGCCCTCACAGGGCCAGCAGTCCTGTTTTCCTCCTCCACTGCCTTAGGATATTTTCCTCCTCCCCATGACCCTGGAACAGTCTTACCAGATCCTCGTCGAGAAGGGGAAGAGCGAGGATGTGTAGCATCGTCCATAAGTCCTTCTGCCAAGGAATAACGCTCCACTAGATCCACTAGCTGATCCGCTGTCGTGGGGTTTCCATGGCTTACCCACCTCTTCAGAGATGGCGGTAGAGCTCTTAGGTATTTATCCAGAACGATTCTTTGTACCATCTCTGGCGCCGTCAAAACCTCGGGCTGTAGCCATTTCTTGGTCAAGTGAATGAGGTCAAACATCTGTGACCGCGGTGGTTTATCGGGCTGATAAGTCCATTGATGAACTCTCTGTGCTCGCACGGCCGTCGTCACTCCCAGCCGGGCAAGGATCTCGGCTTTTAGTTTATCAAAGTCATGCGCTGCTTCAGGCTCAAGATCAAAGTAGGCTTTTTGGGCCTCACCTGCCAGAAACGGTGCAAGCAAGTCGGCCCATCGCTCCTTTGGCCACTTTTCCCGCTCCGCCGTCCGTTCAAACGTGGTCAGGTAAGCTTCCACATCGTCCTCTGTGGTTAATTTCTGCCAGCACCGACTCACATGAATCACCCTCTGGTCAGCCTCCGCATTATTCTCCGGTACGGTCGCCAGACGCTGCGCCACCTGCTGCAAAAGTTGGCGGTCTTTAACCGTCGATTCCACCAGTTCCTTCAACTGTGCCGACATCAAGCGATTAGCCTCCTGCTGCACAGCTGCGGATTGTACCAGCGCTTTCACCACGTCATCCATTATGATGCGCTGTAACGTGCTGCCCGCGTTCTCCACCACAATGTGATAACACGCTCCGGGATCGCCTTTGCTGGGTTCAAAGGGCACGTATTCACCTCAGGCAGACAGCCGAATTCAAGGTGTGACTGACGCTTGGTCAGGTTTATTGCAGTGAAGCATAAACAAAAAGAAAAAAAAAACACCAACAAAATAAATCCTTGCCTGTCCGGCACTAACTATACACAGTGTTATCCTAACTACCAACTGGAGGGCTTCTCCCTTCCAGCTAAACCATACAAACATCAGGCACTGCTCCTCACAAGTGTCTCCTACACAGCCAGGCTTACTGTGTTCCCAGATGGAGCCCCTCCCCCAACTTCCCAGATTCCTTTTACCTCCGTCCTTCACCTCCCATTAATCCATTAGTAGCCAGGTGATCCTGGCCAGGCTAAGTCACATAGGACCGATACCGGGGTGAGATATACCTGCCCTCATCCACTAATCCCACATGAGTCTCACAGTACACTCAGTGTTTGCTAGTATAATAGCTTAGTAACAATGAGTTGGAGTGTGCAGAGGACAGGAGGGTACAGTGGCAGGGTTGTGGGTCTCTGGGTAGAGGAAAGGAAGCCTGCCTTTCTATCCCTCCTAATGGGGAAATGCAGCGAGGAAATCCCTGACCTTAGCTACACAGACGCAGTCATCTTGTGTAGCTGTTAAACTCTGTTTTAAACTCTGTCACCTATGGCTCTGACCCTGCCGGTATGAGCCCTTAAAAGGACTGATAGAAAGTGCTATCCCTATGCTGTACAGCACTGTGTATGTAGCGTACACAGCAGTATCGGAGACAGGAGCTACGCCCAGGGCCAGATTAAGGTTGGTGGGGGCCCCTGGGCAGAAAATCTGGTGGGGGCCCCATAACGTTAACATTTTTAGCCGTAACAGTAGAGCACGAACTGCAGCATTTAGATATAAATTCACTGAGCATGGTACATGATTTTCATGCAGGACAATGCTCCATCACATTAATCCAACTACTCCACAGCGTGGCTGGCCAGTAAAGGTCTAAAAGATGAAAAAATAATGACATGGCCCCCTTGTTCACCTGATCTGAACCCCATAGAGAACCTGTGGTCCCTCATAAAATGTGAGATCTACAGGGAGGGAAAACAGTCCACCTCTGGGAGCAGTGTCTGGAGGCTGTGGTGGCTGCTGCACGCAATGTGGATCGTAAACAGATCAAGCACTGACAGAATCTATGGATGGTTGGCTGGTTGGCTGCTGAGTGTCATCAGAAAGAAAGGGGGCGATATTGGGCACTCATTTTTTGGGGTTTTGTTTTTGCATGTCAGAAATGTTTATTTCTAAATTTTGTGCAGTTATATTGGTTTACCTGGTGAAAATAAACAAGTGAGATGGGAATATATTTGCTTTTTATTAAGTTGCCTAATAATTCTGCACAGTAATAGTTACCTGCACAGACAGATATCCTCCTAAGATAGCCAAATCTAAAAAAAACCCACTCCAACTTCCAAAAATATTAAGATTTGATATTTATGAGTCTTTTGGGCTAATTGAGAACATAGTTGTTGATCAATAATAAAAAAAATCCTCTAAAATACAAAATGCTTAATAATTCTGCACAAGGTGTACAGCACCAGAACCAAAAGCAATACCAAAATACATCACTAGCACCCTCATCAGTAAACGAATATATTACCAGAACCACCAATACATGACTACAGTACCAAATTTACTACAACAATATATTGTAATGTCACATCCCCATATACATTTGTATCACATGAATTAACAACTCCCAGTATGTCCTTAACAATTGTAAGAAAATGCTGGGAATTGTTATCAGTATTCATCAGACTTTGAACCATACAGGAACCACAGTCCTGATGAGAAGCTTTGAGTATCACACACATACAGTCACATCCAGGTACCTTCTAGGTGACATCTTCCCTGATCGGAGTCATCTTATTCTTTCTTCTCCATCTTGTCCAGACGTCATGATGACTATTCACATCCACAGCTCCTCTCTGCAGACCTCCCGGGCCTTCTGCAGCACATCTCGACATTATGCCCTTAAAATAAATATCAGAATGATTATAATGCTCCTAAATATAAATATATGACCTACGCTGTGCGCCTGAATAAATAATTGCCCCTCACTGTGCTCCCTGCATAAAATGACCAACACAATGTCATTCTTATGGTACATGGCCTCTTCTTTCAGTACTGGGACCCCTCTTCACACCGTCCTCTACATTGTGTACCCACTATACTTCCAAATGTCTATACTGTGCCCCCTCCTCACACTCCCCCTCCTGAGCTGTGCCCTCACAATGTCCCCCATGCTATCCCCTCTCTATACTGCCCTCACCCTCAGTACCAAAATCACTGAAAGTGCAACTCAATCTCACATTCCCCCTCTTCAGCATACTGTGCCCTCCATACTGTGCCCTCACACTGGCCACCATGCCGCCCCTTCTCTATACTGCCTACCTCCTTCACTATACAGTCACTATACCGCACCTCAGTCTCACATTCCCTCTCCTCAGCATACTGTGCCTCCATACTGTGCCCTCACACTGGCCACCATGCTGCCCCTTCTCTATACTGCCTACCTCCTTCACTATACAGTCACTATACCGCACCTCAGTCTCACATTCCCCCTCCTCAGCATACTGTGCCCTCCATACTGTGCCCTCACACTGGCCACCATGCCGCCCCTTCTCTATACTGTCTACCTCCTTCACTATACAGTCACTATACCGCACCTCAGTCTCACATTCCCCCTCCTCAGCATACTGTGCCCTCCATACTGTGCCCTCACACTGGCCACCATGCCGCCCCTTCTCTATACTGCCTACCTCCCTCACTATACAGTCACTATACTGCACCTCAGTCTCACATTCCCCCTCCTCAGCATACTGTGTCCTCACACTGGCCACCATGCCGCCCCTTCTCTATACTGCCTACCTCCCTCACTATACAGTCACTATACCGCACCTCAGTCTCACATTCCCCCTCCTCAGCATACTGTGTCCTCCATACTGTGCCCTCACACTGGCCACCATGCCGCCCCTTCTCTATACTGCCTACCTCCTTCACTATACAGTCACTATACCGCACCTCAGTCTCACATTCCCCCTCCTCAGCATACTGTGTCCTCACACTGGCCACCATGCTGCCCCTTCTCTATACTGCTTATGTTCCCCACTACCCAGGCTCTATACTATGCCCCTCACACTTTTCTCCACTTACAATTTTCTCCCACCATACTGCTGCCTCACACTTTTTAATGGTGCCCCCCTGATTGCCGTGCAGGGGAACATATGCCGCATGCCCCCCAAAGGTACGCCCCTGTACAGTATACAGGAGAATACATGACTGTTACACAATATACTGTGATACAGACATCAGAGGTTATACAATATACACATTATTATATACCATCTGATGTGTGTACACAGTGTATCACATTACTCTCTCTGTACGCTGGATGTGGTATACCATGTGCACAGATATACAATCCCCTGCACTGATCACACATGGGCCTACAGGACAGGATGTAACATATTCTATATGTAATATGGGCCATATAGTGTAATGTGTGCTGCAGGCTCAGATGTGATCAGTGCAGGATTCTGTGTAGTGATGTTTGTGCTGGAGATCAGTGTGTGTTATTGCAGGGGAGGGATGAGGCCGATGACCCAGCACTGACACCCCGACCTGATCTGCAGCAGCTCACACTCCTGCAATAACTCACACTGATAGCAGAGTGGCCGCTGACACTATGGAACCGGTCTGGAGTTATCAGCGGCGTCCTGCTCCCTCCTCACTGCAGTCTCCTGCCCGGCCGGCACCATGATTAATGACCTCATACTTACCGGGATAAACTGAGACCTCCGGTCCTCCCACAAGCTCCTCTACGGCAGGAAGAAACAGCAGCGCGGTGACGTCATCCTGGCAGACGCAGCCCACACAGCGTGCACTGGGCGTGTCTGCAGTACAGTGATGGCCGGGATTGAAATACCTTAAAGGTACAGTGCGGTCTTGAACCACTGCGACATTAATAAAATGGCGGACACACAGATGGTGGTGGGGGCCCCCTCAGAGGCTCTTGTGGTGGGGGCCCATGGGCTGAAGCCCCGTCTGCCCCGCCTATAATCCGGCCCTGGCTACGCCAGTGATGTCTAACACCAAGGACGCAGAAGGCAGATAATGGCGTGCTGGAGGAAAATGTCCGGTTTTATAATGCAGGGACATGTGACATGGACATCCTATCACACATGCCATTGCTTCTCTGGCTAAAACTCCACTTAGCTGTGTGTGTGTCTGGGATTGGCTGACATGCTGGCCTGCCCCACTACACGCGCTTGCTTAGGGAAGGAAGACAAGGAAAAAAAAAAAAAATGGCGATCGCCATTATACAAACAGCAGTGATCTGAATGCGCTGTTCCCGCACACTATACACTGAAATGTCATAATAGTGTGAGTCACAGAGTGACTTACACTATTACAGCGGAAAGCCAGCTAGGAATTAGCTGTTTTTTTTGCTGCTAGAACCGTTCTCGAACGTATCTAGAACTATCGAGCTTTAGCAAAAAGCTCGAGTTCTAGTTCGATCTAGAACAGCCCCCAAAATCACTCGAGCCGCAAACTGGAGAACCTCGAACCACGAACCGCGCTCAACTCTACTCCTAATGGAATAATGACAATAAACTGCGTTATAAGATTACTCAGGTTCTGATACTAAAGCGGGTGAAATAAGTATTGAACACGTCACCAATTTTCTAAAAAAATATGTATCTAAAAACTCTGTCCTCCCTCCCCCCGGAAGTGCTCCGTATATGGCTGGCTGTATGTGGGTAGAGAGCCGAACTGCCCAATTATTGACTTCCAAACACTCATTATTCGAGTTGAGCCCTTTCAGAGCATCTGACCTGATAGACTAAAGTAACTACTGTAGTACCTGAGTATTTTAGTGCTCGCCCATCATTTCTGATGGCTTATAAAAATTTGTCTAATTACCAAGGTGCCACACAAGAAACATATCATGATAGGTAAAACCAGTGAGCTGTTCAAGACCTTCACAACCTTATTGTTGCAAAACATACTGACGGCATTGGTTACAGAAGAATTTCTAAACTGCTGAAGATTTCAGTCAGCACTGTTGGGGCCATAATCTTGAAGTGGAAGGAACATCATTTCACTATAACCCAGCCATGGCCCGGTGCTCCACACAAGATTTCAGATAGAGGAGTGAAAAGAATTATCAGAAGAATTGTACAAGAGGCAAAGACCACTTGTGGAGAACTACAGAAAAACCTGGATTCAGCAGGTATAATTGTTTCAAAGAAAACAATAAGTAATGCACTCCTACTCCATGGTCTGTATGCACACTCACCACGCAAGACTCCATTGATGAAGAAAAATCATGTTCAAACCATCCAAGGGGGAAATGGATGAGGAACTAAAGGTGTCTGGGAATTTAGGAGACAGTGATCATGCTGCTCTTGAATTTTGGATGACAAGAGGAGGAAGACCTGCGACGACTCAAATTTTAAGGTTGGACTTTATAAAGGCAGATTTTAATGGACTCAGGAAAAGGATAGGAAAGGTCCAATGACTGAGTGTTCTAAAGCAGTGTTCCCCAACTCCAGTCCTCAAGGCCCACTAACAGTGCATGTTTTCAGGATTTCCTGAAACAGTTAGTCATGCTGTACAAAATAATTAATAAATTTAATTTCCCATATGTCTATTTACATTTGTATATTTTTTCAAACGTCATTTTATTTTGTCAGATTGTTGAAAGTGTTAAAATTTCAGCACCAATTTCTAATTTATTTTTTTTTTTTTTTTAATTAACCAGACCCATTTGTTTAGGGACCTATTCAAACTTAAATGGCCTTTGAGGGGCCTATGTATTGGAAACTCCCCAAATGTGATACAATTTTTAAAACCTGCACCCCTCAAATACCTCAAAACTGCTGTCAAGCAATGTTTTAACCCTCCTGGTGCTTCACAGGATATAATACAAAGTGGAATAAAAAATAAAAAAAATTTCACTTTTACAAGACATAGCACATCAAGATAGACCCCAAAATTTGTTACGCAGTTTCTTCTGAGGCTTCTGTTTGGATACACAGCTAGGCTCAGAAGGGAAGGAGCAATATTGGAATTTTGGAACACAAATTTGGTTGAAATAGATTGTGAGCACCATGTTGCATTTGCAAAGCCCCTAAGGTGCCCAAACAGCAGAAACCCCCCACAAGTGACCCCATTATGGAAACTAGACTCATCAAGGATTGCATTTATGGGCATAGCGAGCATTTTGATCCACAGGCACTACACAGAATTTGTCAACATTAGGTCATGATATTGACATTTTTCATTTTTTTCCACACAAATATTGATTTAACTCTAAATTTCTTACTTTTGTAAGAGGTAATGTGATGCCCCTGGACTAGTCAGGGCGTCACAGGGTACTGCACGCTCTTTACCCTTAGTGCAGGACTAAACCCCTCTTGGTTCTGGGTTCCCAACCTATAGTACTGCTTCCATCAGCATCCAAAATCACAATGACACTTCACATCACACCCTGTCAGACACACCAGTGGACTGCTGAGCTGGAATAGGGCCGCCCAATTAGGGATCACACAGACTAGTGGTAGGTGACAAGTCATTCGGCACCAGGGGAGCAAAGTGAGAGGAAGGGAAGTAGTAGCTCTCTAAGGGAGAAAAAACTGGGGGTTTGAGCTCCCAGGGAAGTTGAGTGAAGGGTTGGGTTGCAGACGGTGGTCTGGGCCCGGAGTAGTCGGAGACAAGGTCGCGGGATATTGGGACTGGGTGCCTAGACCTAGTCTTGGAGGACAGTCAGCAGCTCGAGTTCAATAGCCTGTCTGGGATTGAAAGCAAGGCGGGGTACTGGACCCTAGGATGGGGAGTAGCTTCAAGCAACCCAGCAATTAACCTGTTGAGGATAGTGACTTTATGGACTGCCCCCACAAAGCTCAGAGATCAGGAGCACTAGCTCAACGAGGGGGATAGGTCTTTCCAAGAAATGCAGCCCACAGAAATCCCAAGCGTGAGCTCTTAAGAGCACAGCTCCACTACCAATAGTAGGGATCGGGGCCCGGACAGCTTTATGCCTACGGGCCACCCGAACACTTCTAAGTTTATTCACGGAGGCAGGCTCTGGACCATCAGGCAGTACTGTAGGGGACGGATAACCGGACGAGGTCCCCCAAGAGGGCAGTGGCACCCAGAGACTTGGTTTACCTTGTTGTCAGAGTCTGCTTTTCATCACAGATGCTGTCTGAGTGAGTACATGGTCCTCCACTGCTACCACCAAGCCCTGTGCTACCGTACAGCCCAAAATTCCGAGTCCCTGGGCCTTCCTACCCGTGGAGGGAAACGTCATCTGGCTGTCCCCATTCCATCTCCCCCGGGCACTTCCATCGGCAGCGGTGGTAGTCCCCATTACCACACACCACGGGTGGTGTAACGAACTATCTCTCCCCTGTAAATAGTCCTCCTTTTTTATTTGTAGTGGCCGCAAGCCCCCGGGCTAGGAGACCCTCGACCCGCAGTGAGCCCCGGATCCGAGCGGTTCGAACGCTGCTAGGGCGGCACAGTAACACCAAAAATGGGGATTCAAAATTTGTTACCCAGTTTCTAATGAACGCGGCAATACCCCACATGTAGTCAGAAAGTTCTGTTTGGACAAATGAGAGGGCTCGGAACGGAAAGAGCAATATTTGAATGTTGGAACACAAATTAGACTCTATTTGAAATAGATTGCCATATTTGCAGACCTGTGTGGTTGAAGAACAAGAGAAAACTCCCACAAACGTCATTTTTTGTAAATTCTATCCTCTAATGTCTTATCTAGGGAGGCAGTAAGCAGTTTTATTGCACCATTTTGTATGCAGTTGAAGCAACACAAATTTGAAAAATCACAATTTGCATTATTTTCTCTCATTTTTATGAATATTTTTTGTGCGTTCTAAAAAAACACTGAACATTTTTCACTAGTTTTTCAATGTTCAGAAATTTAATTTGGTGTACTACTAAACAATTTTTTTCCAGGGATGCTAATTTTTCTGGGGGTAGTTTGGAGGGTTTATTTGGTGCACCTATGTCGCGGGCGGAGGGGTTGGGAACGCCGCTCGCCTGGGAATCGCTGGCATTTGGGTCCGGTGCTTCTGCTCCTCAGTGGCTCGAGCACGGGGCTGGACCCGGGGGCTCGATCAGCTCCTCCTCGCACACGAGTGAAAAGGGGACGTTTGGTGGTGGGATGTCGGTTGTGACGCCACCCACGGGGTTGTGGTGATGGTGGGCACCACCGCTGCTGGTGACGGGGCTTCCTGGGAGCGATGGCGGGGAGCAGCTGAGGTGTTGGCCCCTCCGTGGGTAGGGGCTGTTGGTCCCGGGGCCCCGGTTGGTTTGGTGAGTAAGGGATAGGTGCAGGTGCCGATGCGGGGAGGCAGCGCGGATGCGGGGCAGTGGTGTAGCGCTGTGCCGGATGGCACTGGGGTACTCACTCAGGTAGTCAATGACAGAGTCTCTGGTAAACCAAACGGCTGGATGGACGGGGCCCGCAGTCGGCTGTGGTGTCTTCACTTTCCCCGGACGGGTTGATGGTGGCTGTCTTTCCCTGCACCTGTGTGTAAGTGTTTGACCCCTATGGATTCCTACGGGTGGTCCGCTTCCTGGCTTGTACGTGTCGGGAGAGCCCGTTTTGCCCGCAGGCGCTGGCCCTTGGATCTCTGGCCGTTGGCGGTGGCTCTTATCCAGATGGTTTGGGCTGTTGCCTTCTGACGGGACTTGGGTGGGAATGAACCCCTGAGGTCCAGACTGCAATCAGAGAATTTGACCGTTACGGCGGCTTCCGAGCCTAGTCGGGGTCTGAGTACCCTGCCTTGGTGCTTAGCTTCAATCTGCTTCCCGGTTCGGTACCAGCGGGCCTCCGCCCGACCCTGGTCCTACGGTTCCGCAGACTTCCACTAACGCCTGCAGACGGTCACCACCGTCTGCTGACCTTGCTGATGGTACCTAGGCTCCGACCCAGACACACACAGTCTCCACTTCAACTCCTCAACTCCACTCAACTCCACTCAACTCAACTGACTGCTTTTCCCGCCTCCAGGCCTGTGAACTCCTCGGTGGGTGGGGCCAACCTCCTGGCTCCGCCCCACCTGGTGTGGACATCAGACCCTGGAGGGAGGCAACAAGGGTTTTGTTTGACGGGTGTTCCTGACCAGGAGAGGGGGGTGTGTGTGTATGTGATGTTATTCCGTGACCCCTGGGGTCCAGGGCATCACACTTACCTTCATAAATGAGAAAGGTGCACATGTACAATGTTGTGCTCTAGTAAATTTTGTATAATTTGGCACCATATTTGTCACGCTTGGAGGGGATTAATTGGAATAAATAACAGACGGCCCTTGAAGCTCATAAGGGATTTGTCAATGCAGTGGTCACCAACCTGTAACTCGGGAGCCACACGTGGCTTGCAGGCCTGTGATGTGTAGCTCATGACCGTCTTCCAGATTGGTGCATTAGAATCTGGTCTAGCAAACAGCTGTGAAGGGCAGGTCTCCAGATGGTGACTTTTGTGAGTTGCCCCAAAATAGAAGAGCAGATCTAATTTGGGTATGGAACTTAGTGTGATTTCTTTTGAAAAGCTTTGGCTGTCATTATACGTTTAATGAGAGGCTCTGGGTGTCACTACAGTGAGGGGCAGAAGCTGAATGTGGCTTGCGAATCTCTCTCAGAGCTGAATGTGGCTCATCTCAAGGTCTAGAAGGATGGTAACTAGGGTTGAGCATGGTTCGGGATTCTCCAGTTCGCGGTTCGAGTGATTTTGGGGGCTGTTCTAGATCGAACTAGAACTCGAGCTTTTTGCTAAAGCTCGATAGTTCTAGTTACGTTCGAGAACGGTTCTAGCAGCAAAAAGCCAAGCTAATAACTAGCTGGCTTTCCGCTGTAATACTGTAAGTCACTCTGTGACTCACACTATTATGAAATTTCAGCGTATAGTGTGCGGGAACAGCGCATTCAGATCACTGCTGCTGGGATAATGACGATCGCCATTTTTTTTTTTCCCTTGTCTTCCTTCCCTAAGCGCGCGCGTGTAGTGGGGCGGGCCAGCATGTCAGCCAATCCCAGACACACACACAGCTAAGTGGACTTTTAGCCAGAGAAGCAACGGCATGTGTGATAGGATGTCCATGTCACATGTCCCTGCATTATAAATACGGGCATCTGCCTGTCTGGACGCCATTATCTGCCTTCTGCGTCTGGGTGTCAGTCACCACTGGCGTAGCTCCTGTCTCCGATACTGCTGTGTACGCTCTACACACAGCGCTATACAGAATAGGGATAGAAGTTTCTATTAGCCCTTGTAAGGGCTAATAACAGCAGGCTTAGAGCCATAAGTGACTGTCAGGTCCGTGAAAACAGATTTTAACAGCTACACAAGATAACAGCGTCTGTGTAGCTAAGGTCAGGGATTTCCTCGCTGCATTTCCCCATTAGGAGGGATAGAAAGTGAGGCTTCCTTTCCTCTACCCAGACGCACAACCCTGCCACTGTACCCTCCTGCCCTTTGTACACTCAAGCTCATTGTTACGAAGCCATTATACTAGCAAACACTGAGTAAACTTAGTGGCATCCTAAAAGTGGCTGTTGGACTTCCATTAGTGTCCCACTAGTGCAAATCTATTTGCAGCACCTCTGCATTGCACACTCAAACTCACTGTTACTAAGCCATTATACTAGCAAACACTGAGTAAACTTAGTGGCATCCTAAAAGTGGCTGTTGGACTTCCATTAGTTTCCCACTAGTGCAAATCTATTTGCAGCACCACTGCATTGCACACTCAAACTCATTGTTACTAAGCCATTATAATAGCAAACACTGAGTAAACTTAGTGGCATCCTAAAAGTAGCTGTTGGACTTCCATTAGTGTCCCACTGGTGCAAAGCTATTTGCAGCACCACTTCATTGAACACTCCTGCTCTGTTTTTAATAAGCTATAATAATAGCAAAAAATGCTGCCAGTTAGTGGCATCCAAAAAGTGGCTGTTGTACTCCATTTGTGCCCCAATGGTGCCAAGCTATTTCTAACACCTCTGCATGACACCCTCCTGCACATTTTGCAACGCTATTTTTATAGCAAACTCATGGAATTCTTTGCTGCATTTCACCTTTAGGAGGGATAGAAAGTGAGGCTTCCTTTACTGTCCTGGTACACACAGAACACGGCCACTGTACCCACCTGCCCACTTTTGCCACGCTATTTAATTTGCCCAAAGAGCTGACACTTTTTCTGCCATCCTAAAATTGTCTGGAATACTAAGTTAGTGTTCCTTTGCTGCCAAGCAAGGTACAACACATGTGCGTTCTACACTCCTTTCTGGAACACAATAATTAACTGAAGGTAGTCCAGCCAATCTTTCACAAAGGTGCAGGCGTGGATATAATGTTGCCTTCATCCAATGGTGGTTCTCTCGATGTCTGACAGCTCAACAATACCATCTGTTTCCACTTCCAAAACAAGTGACGACCTGGCAATCACACTCCCGCTTACGGGTAAAGGGGTGGAAGTTCATCGTGAAAAGCATGTGTGACTGCTGTCCCCACAGTCACAGAAGATGAAGAGCACGCAGAAGCACTTGATGGGGCAGGCGGTGGTTGCACAGCCCCGCTAGGCCGCATTGTAGCACAGTGAAATTCCCTTTGCGACTTATGCTTCATTTTAAGTCTTGTATTTGGTGGGATCGACAGTATGCAGCAAAACCACGCAACATGAAAAGCACTGTTGGGTTCATAAATGATTCTTTCACTTTCCCAAAACAAACAATAAGAACCATGCATTAAATTGAAATAATAGAACAATCTAATCAGTGGCCTACTGCTTGCTAAGCCCTCTGCGTAGCAGCAGTAATTGTTTGTTTGTGCGTGTGTGTTTGTGCGTGTGTGTGTGTGTGTGCGAAGACAACTAACTAGTGGCGCATCACAAGAGCTTCCCAGTTATCTACCTAAACATAGACAAAACACATCACCCACCCTGAATACCCTTGTTAGCTGAAGCCTCACAGATAAGGCAGATGATAACAGTGTGAATGCAAACCACACAGCTCTGCAACACAGTCATGTAAATATTGAAAAGCAACATTCAATGCAAACATGTGTCGCTGTCCCTCTATGATTTAAACTGTACGTGACAATTTGACAGTGCAGAGGCAGCAAGTATGATTGTCTATATAGTCGTCCTACCCAGAACAGATATGTGTTTTCATAATAAAACAAAGTGTTGCGTGCACGCATTACTGTCTGGGCACAGCCTACCGTACCTGGGTAATGTGATGTCCAGTTGCCATAAATACAGACTTTACGCTCCTATCATGGTTAACAGTATAGACAGCACCAGAAGAATGTTATGATGCTGCTCACTGGCGTTACGGCACTCCTCATAAAACTCCAAAATGACTCCCCTCACAATTGAACGAAGTGTTTCTGCGGTTGCTCCTTCCTGTGTGCCGATTTACCCCAGACGCAGCCTAACTCCAGTGTTTCGCCAACTGAGTATGCTCTGCCTGACTGTGTCATTCCTTAGGCAAAGTTTTAATTTTGGGCTACAGCGCATGCTCGTTTGGACTGTGACTGAGTCATTCTGCGACCTGCGGCTCAACACACTTACACAGGGCCCTGGTGCTTGACTCACTCTCGGGAGGCCACTAAAACTAACTGCATCCAACATCAGCCCCAGGTGTCCCCTTACACTGCAGTGGCGGTCCCCACTGACCGCACTACAGAGAGTGGCGTCACGAAAATACATATAAAGAAGCAACCAGACTCTTCCTCCACGTGGAGTCCCTGAAGGTAATGCACCAACACAACACCTGTGGGACTTCACACTGACTGAGAAAAGCCTCTTTGCACAGGTACTTGCACTCCGTGCCGGGTCTAAGTCCTGTGTTGTGCCTAGACAGCATGCTGAAGCAGATAGTCTTTTTTTCAGAAAATGTATTTCATGCTACTGAGCATGCTCAGGCACTTACTGCATCAGAGGTTAGGTCATGTAATGAACTCTTTGGCCCTGCCCCTGATGTGGGGAGCCCATAAAGACCACAGGGCATCAGGTATCCTGATAATTTGGCCAGGCCACTCCCAACAGGCTTGCAGAGGGCCACCCCTATGACTTGTCACCTCATTGTTGTTGGTCAGACGATGACTGTTGAAGTGTTTTGGTTGTGGCAGCCATGAGGTCATCATTCAAGTGGCGGTTCAAAATAGGATGCTAGTTATGCCACTCATGACGTGTCACTCTGCTTTTATCTCCAGGAGGTGCATTGTGGTCCACCCTGGTTTCGGGCGGACCCAGGTTATAAAAGGGGCTGGAGCCAAGAAGAAGGTGCCCAGTCTTCTATTATGCTCCGAAAGAGCACACCTCCATGTGTTGAACCCATTGCGGCTTTAGGCCAGAGGTAGGCAGGGATAGGTCATCGATGCAGGCCGCCACCACAGTTGGTAACGCAGAACGTTTAAGAACAGCTCCTGTCCTACCAGTCCTGCTAGTGCAGCCCAGTGGCATAAACAGGCCTGCTGCTGCTGATGCGCCTGCTGTCCACAGGTGTGTCCCCTACGCAAACGGACTGCGTAACTAATGGCCCCTGTGTTGTTAACAGGGAGTTCCGGGGCTGGGTGGTCGTGTGGACCCTGTCACGCTAACAGGGCTCCAAGTCTCCAGATCCGAGTTGCGTCTAACTCGGTTCAGGCTACTATTTGTTTGAGAGTCAACCTGCTCTGTATCCTCCACCTAACCTTCCAGTTGCCAACCTCTCCTTTTCCATCTCTGAGCACGGTGGACACCGAATGGCGATTGGGATATCTACCTTTCTCTTTCTTTTCTTCTTAATATTTTTGATATAGCTGTAACATAGTATATACCACCTTATCCAAATCTGCCAGTCCCACCATACCAGATGTTCTTTCTTCAGCAAATGTTAATGTTGCTTAACCACCAAACCCACGGACACAAACTTTTTTACCCTTTCCAATACACCTGTTCCCCTTTCCACGAGCATCTGTCCTTTTTCAACTCAGTTTGTATATGACCAAAAATGCAACTCTGCAGAGACACCGTACTCAACGCCGTCTCAGCACAGCAGCCAGCCCTCGGTCCCTCAGATGTGGACAAGTAAGACCATTTCCTCCTATCGATGAAAAAGCTTTGAGATTCACTCTGTGCAGCACTGGTGTTTAGTGGAAAAGCAGATGTAAGATTGCGTACCACCTTCTGCTGATACTCCTGCATACGTGCGTCCCTTTCTATGGTAGGAGTTATTTCGCAAAATTTTGTTTTGTACCGGGGATCTAACAGTGTGGCAACCCAGTAGTCAGCATGACTTGGAATTCGTACAATCCAAGGGTCATGTTCTAGGTAGTGCAGCAAGAAGGCGCTCATGTGTCTTGAGCATCCAGGAGGACCAAGTCCTTGGTGTGTTGGTGGCGGAGAGGTGAGAATCGTGCCTCCTTCCTCTGCCCTCTCCCCACAACCTCGCACAACCAAAATGTAAGCAAGCTCTCACTAATCTGCTGAGTCTTCCATGCCCATCGCCAGTTCATCCACCATTTCTTCCTAGGCTCCTGCACCTTCCTCAACTGTTTTGCTGATACTATGCTCCCTTGATAATCCCTCTCCCCCACCGTACCATGACTGCCGCCAAGGTGCCGTTGACCGTCTGGACCTTGTAGATCTTGTTATCCCTTCCGCATATGACTCCTCCAGTACTTCCTCCCTTCCTCTTGGACCAACACCTGACTCCGAATAATACTTACAGTGTGTTCCATCATGTAGATGACCAAAATTGTCACGCTGAGAATGTCATCGCCAGTGTTAAACATCTGCGTCGACATTTGTAAACTGTGTAGAACGGTGCATATGTCCTTGATCTGACACCACTCCAGCAGCGTGATCTGCACCACCTCTGGATCAAGTTAGCCCAGGGTATACGTCATAACGTATTTCAGCTGGGCTCTGCGGTGCTGCTACAGACGCTGCAACATGTGCAGGTTAAAATTCCTGCGTGTCGGAACATCGCATTTCTGACGTTTAACCGCCAGACCTTAAGACTTCAGGAGCGATAAAAGTTGTTGAGCTACTGGGTGCGAACGATGGAAGTGAGCACATAGTGAGTGTGCCCGCTGTACAAGGCCATGTAGGCCGGGATGTTGTTTTAAAAATTGCTGGAGAATCAGATTAAACACGTGAGCCATACAAGTCACGTGTGTCACATGGGCCTGACGAAGGCACGCTGCCATGTTTGCATCATTGCCGCACACGGCTGTTAAGTCACCACCGTAGTCCGCTACGTCAATTTGTACTCCTGTCGCAAGGTGACAATGTGTTCCTTTCATGCATAGTGCTGATGATGGGAGAGGAGTCAACGCAGCGGCACAGGTGGACACAGGTTATGCTCACCCACTGGGATGCGTTACCTTGACAGATGCAGAACCACAGGCTGAATGCAGGTGGTGGGTATCTCACAGATGAAGTACCATCATTCAGCTACAACCAATGGGAAGACACAACACCCTTTTTTAGGCCCCTCCTGTCTGAAGACCGCTGCCAGACATAGCTATGAACCTCTGGTTACTGTTACCCCCAGTTTAGTTTTATGAGTTTGTGTGCTTGTTACCTGACTACTTTTCCTGCTTGCTGTTTAGGTACCTCGTTGGCCGATTTGCATTTCACCTCTGCTTGTTTTCTGATTAAGTCCTGTCCCTCCCATTCTGTTCCTCTTCCTCAATTAATGTTTTGACCCTGCATGACTACTATTCTCTGGAACTGCAGCTTTCCACAGGTATTGATCAACTTGGGCCATGTGTCATTCAACATCACTGTATAGGGATTAAAGGGTTTCAGGGTTCTGGGGGTCCAGCTTGGTGAGTGGGTTCCCTCTAGCCTATCCTTTACAGCCCATCTGAGTGTGTCGATCCAGGCAGGCATTACACCGTGCCCTCGACAGAAGGACATGTAGGACGGGATAGTGTTTTAAACATTGCTGGAGATTCGGATTCAACACGTGAGCCATACAAGGCACGTGTGTCACATTGCCCTGAAGAAGGGCCGCAGACTGTTTAGCATCATTGTCGCACCCGGCATTCCCTGGCTGCTGGTTGAGTGGAGACAACCATTGATGAAACTCGGTCTCACTCTACAGAGCTAACCGTCCACAACTCCTCAGCGGTGTCTCACATTTCCCCTACATTTCAAAGTAAACATTTGACCGCCTGATGGCCTTGAGCTCTGCTGCCAGCATAGTAAAGAGGTGTGTGGGATTCCTTGGGCACAGTTACAAGGAAGGGTGGCCTGACCACACAGGGTTTGGACTGAGGTGCAGGAACAACACGAGATTGATGAGGCAGAAGCAGTGGAGGAACTTGTACATACAGAGGAAGAATTTAAACACACAACTCGTGGGGACGGAAAGACTTGTACAGCAGACACTTCTCCATCTATCACCATAGTTACCCAGTGCCCAGTCAACGACATGTAACGACCCTGTCCATACTTACTGTTCCAAGTATCTGTGGTTAAATGCACCCTGTCACACACAGAGTTTCTCAAGGAAGCGGTGATGTTGTGTGCGACCTGCTGTGTTAGCACGGGCACCCCTTTCTTGGAGAAGGAGTGGCAAATGGCCATCGGCTCTTGGGGCACAGCAATGGGCATAAGGTCTCGAAAATCCTCGGTGATAAAAGGGTGTAAAGGGTGTTTCTGTAGCCAACAAGTTTGAGATGCCGAAACAAAACCTCTTAGGCATGTCATCCACATCGAAAATCATGTAAAAAACAGCGAGGGGACTCCAACCACAGTCTCCCTCGTTGCCACTAATTGGGCCACACACACCCCACTGGACTGTCATCAGTTGATCCCCCTTTTCAAAATGAAAAAGATGCTTTGCATGAAGCACTCTCAAAAATACGTGTGCCTTTAGCATCCTCTGGCTGACTCAGGGGAAGAAAAGTCCTCTGAGAGCCATGACTTGTTTATCTTGGTTCTTTTAGAAACACAGCGAGGGGACTCCAACCACAGTCTCCCTCGTTTCCACTAATCGGGCCACACACACCCCACTTGACTGGCATCAGTTGATCCCCCTTTTTAAAATGAAAAAGATGCTTTGCATGAAGCACTCTCAAAAATACGCATTCCTTTCGCCTCCCCTGGATGACCCAGGGGAAGAAAAGTCCTCTGAGAGCCATTCCAACATTGTCAGTGGACAGACGCGTGTGCTTATCTGCCAGCAGACCCCCAGCAGCACTGAAGACAGGTTCCGAGAGAAAGCGGGCTGCAGGACACGACAAGATCCCCAAGGCGTACGTGGCAAGCTCAGGCAATTTATCCAGATTGGAAGGCTAAAATGAGCAGGGCTCAAGTTGCACAGTAATGGCATCAATATTTCCTTGCATATACTCATATATCTGTGTCTCCTCCTCTTTTTCCTTGTCCAGCTCTTTTTTTTTCGCATGAGTATATGTCTTTGTCACTTTCCCATGTGTTTGTGTTGTGTTGTGAGTTGTTTGTCACCTTTTGGACACCTTTGAGGGTGTTTTCTAGGTGTTTTTATGTGTTTGTGATTGCCTGCCATTGTTTCCTATGCGGTTCGAGTGGTTCGCTGAACCGGTTCGCCAAACCGAACTCGAACGAGACCTCCGTTCGGCGAACCGAACTCGAGCCGAACCGCGACCGGTTCTCTCATCTCTAATGGTTACCTCTGCTTCAATGGAAACATTGTGCTGAGGGGTATAGGAATTTAAAAATAAATTAGGGGTCTCGATTTACTAAGGCAATCCTAATCATGGTCATTTCTTAGAGAACTTGGGAATTGTCCCTAAAATGAGGAAAACTCATTAGGGCTTCATAACGGGATAGGGTCATTACAGCTGTAAATAAAAGGGTACTGAGGACAGATTTTGTTGCCCAGTAGGAGCAGAGTATGTGGTTTTTGTTGTTGTTTTTTCAATAAATTCATGTTGAGGCTAATACCCCTATTATTTTCTATTTCAGAGACATTGGTGAAACTCCATGAACAGAAATGGAAGGCCATGGGTTTTATGTATTGAAGGGCATAGAAATTGGTTTGCTGGGCGATTAATTGTAGGGATTCTTGGGTGGCAAAAATTTTGAAAAAATCAAAGGAGGTAAAATTAGTGACGTCAACCTTTGTACCATAGGCTGCTGGAAACTGGGGAATTTGCAGGGAAAAGGACTGATCAGGATAGCTCTATGAAAAGGGGACTGCAGAACTTGGCCCTGCCACTGACGTTTCAGCAGTGACGACTGACTCTGCTACCATCGGGCTGTGGGATCCTGTGGAGGAAGCCGAGTTGTCACTGTTTCAAAACAGTTCTGCTTTAGAGGCAAATTCTGTATCTGTCCCGGAACTGCCGTAGCAAAGCAGCGTATACGCCTGCTCCATAGTAAGCATTCTGAGGGCCACTATTGTATTTTATATACTTGCCTAACATTAAAAGAATAAAACCTAAAAGCAAACCTAACACTAGTAAACCTAATCCTAATCTAAGACTGGTATTTTTTTAGTTGTATTTTATTATTTTTCTTTTATTATACTTTTGTTGTGTAAATTTTATAAAACCCAGAACACTAAACCCTAACCCAGCTATTAGTAAAGACAGAAAGAAAAAATCATAAGATAAAAAAAAATAAATAAAAATTAAAATGCAATCTGATTAGGGGGATGACATGGGGAATTGTGTTGGGGTGATGATCTGGGGGTGATGATCAGGAGATTGGGGTAGGGTTCAGTGATTTGATCTTGAACTTGATTCTAACTTCACTGACAGGACAGCACTTGTATCCCTCTTATCTCCCAGAACAACTACAAGGAGAGAAGAGAGAGGCACAGGATCACCGTTATGTAACTGGTCTCGTTCGTGTTCTCCAGGTTCTCTGTTATTCCTGGTAGCTGAAATCCTGGAGATTTTGCAGCTCTGGGGGCACAATTTCCTTATTCTCTATTTCCTGAGTGACCGCCATTTTAATGCACATTGGTGGTTGTTAAGGGGTTAAAGAAACATTAAACCATTGCATCAAACAGGGAACAGTGGCCAGGTCCGTACGCCAGGTAGTCAGTGGAAGTGCTACCTTAGGAAAGAACGACTGAATCTTTCAGAAATCTAGGGACTGAAGGGAGATTTATATTGAGATGTTACTCCCTGGCTGAGATTTTAGTGAAAAAACACAATCATAGGGGAAATGTATTCAAATTATTGGAAGGAAGAGTAAAGCAGTGACCCATAGTGACCAGGAGTTCAGCCCTGATGTGAATAAAAGTTAATACATTACACCCTGTTCTCTTTAAGGGTAAATAGAAAAAATACTTATACATAAGATATAAATTGAAACTATTACTAGCACATGATGGTGAATTGTCCTGTTTATTGCTCGTAAAAGTCCTCTTAGGTTCCTCTATGCCACTAGTGGTTGTAGTAGGAGATCCACCTAGGGCAGAAGATGACAAGTTGCCATTGTTTTTATGTTGTGTTTATCCATCGGCACTCAGGAGAGGAAAAACCCCCTGTGGGGGAAACCTCTAGGGAACCATGGCCTATGGATAACTGTCCTTCCCTGGGGGCACAAGGCAACATGCCATCTAGAAGTTCTGGTCCACGGTCATTTTACTGACTCCTGGTAGGATTTTCATGGTCTTCATCTTCTTCTTGTATTTGGACACTACAGTACACCAGAATGTAGCAACACCCCCAGCCTTCAATAGGAAGGAGTGGATATGGCTGCATGTTACACTGCAGGTCACGGCCCTCAGGACACTCCTAGTGTTGATTGATTAGGAGCAAGGACTGACAAGTAGTCAGGAGTGCACTCTAAGACTCGTTGGCTCTTTCTGGTGCATATCATTTCCATTAGAAGCTCTGCTGGGACATGTCTTCAGAGCTCTTTATTTCCACCATCTTATCCTCCTCCAGATTCTGTGGTAGGCGACCTTCACAAAAAGAGATACTAGGTTAGAAATAACTTTTACATAGTAATGGGACACATGAAATGGGATTATCTTAATGGGAAAACACCTCCAGGTTTGGCCCTATGGGCAATCAGCAAACTGTTAGCAACACTAAAGGGTGGTTTACACGCTGCAACATCACTAGCGATTGCTAGCAAAGTTGCGAGCGTTAGCACCTGCCCCCGTCACTCGTGCGACATTTGTTGATCGCTGGCGTAGGAAAAATTATTGCTACGTCAGCGTCACACGCACATACCTTGGCAGCGACGTCGCTGTGACCGCCGAACAATCCCTCCCTCAAGGGGGACGTGCATTCGGCGTCATAGCGACGTCACTGCGGCGTTACTAAGCGGCTGGCCAATAGAAGCGGAGGGGCGGAGATGAGCGGCACATAACCTACCACCCACCTCCTTCCTTCCGCATTGCTGGTGGATACAGGTAAGGAGTTGTTTATCATTACTGCGGTGTCACACATAGTGATGTGTGATGCCGCAGGAATGACAAACAACCTCGTTACTCACCTGACAACGATATTTGGTGTTTGGACGATCTCTCCAAAACCAACGATTTTAACCACTTTTGCAATCGTTGAAGGTCGCTCGTACGTGTTACACGCTGCGATGTCGCTAACGACGCCGGATGTGTATCACAAACACTGTGACCCCAACGATAAATCATTAGCGATATCGCACCATGTAAAGCACCCTTAAGAGTTTTCCTCACTACACTGTGCTAACTGATTCTCATGGGACAAGATGGGGTTTCATGACCCCTATCCCAGTCCCATTTACAATGACTCACCTGTGATGGGGTGTTTTAGGTCTCCGATTAGGTGTTTTAGCTTTCTGCATCTGCTTTACAACCTTCCATCCATCATCAGCAAATGTGAATCCACAGAAAAGATTTTGATTTTTTTTAGCCATTCGTGGTTTAGTGGCTTCGGAGAAAGAAAGGACATCTTTCATTGCATCTGATGTCATCACTGGTGGCTGTGGACAAAATATTCAAGAATCAGTGTTTATAAAGAAGTCACACAATAGAGATGTACTGCTGTCACCATCTTCTCTGGGTCATATACTTACAGGTGGTAGGTGGAATGGTGGAGATGCTTTGCCGCCCTCTATTTCTGTCCAGTTGATCTCCGTAAAGAATGGATGATCTTTAATGTTGTCCACGAATTTCTGCCGACTCTTTGGTGACTTATCCAAGAGCTGGGAACATACAATTTAGACATTTATTCAGCCTTCAGTCGTTATCCTTTTTTATTGTTGTGTTTTTCATAGTATTCAAAAACTTTATTACTGAGTTGTGCCTTTATACTCACCCCCTTTATGACAGCTTTGACTTGGGGGTCCAGTTCTTTTGGGAAGGCAGGATCATCATTGATCAGTGCCATCTCGATGTTCTCCTCAATTTCATCTTCACTGAATGGATATCTGCCAGTAGCCATCTCATATATCACAACACCTGCAGAGAACCAGTCCACTGCTGTGTTGTATGGCTTCTCTAAAAGAATCTGTGAAGACATAAAGAAGACAATAAGAATATTGACCAGACAGCGGAACACATGGAGATGTCCAGTCTTGTATTGAGATAACTCAGGGACATGTAAATGATTCCTCACCTCAGGAGCCATATATTTAAGCGTCCCGGCCCATCCTGTCGTTTTTGCATTGCCAAAGATGTTCATCACGGCAAGACCAAAATCAGCAATCTTCAAGTGACCATTGTTGTCCAGTAAGATGTTGTCTGATTTTATATCTCTGGTAGAAAAAAAGAGATAATAACATATTTATTATATTAACCGGGCGGAAGACCCCATTGTGGCCTGAGATAAAAAGTGTCTACAGAGGGCATTAGGATGAGGGTATAAGACTATTCATACCAGGTCTACATAGAAGGTGTGCCGTACTTACCTGTGTATAATGCCTCTGCTGTGGAGAAACTGCAGCCCACAGATCAACTCAGCTGCAATAAATCTGATGAGAACAAAATAAATCCATCAAAATCCAATATTTCATCTACTAAACTAAGAGAGTGATAATGACATAAAGCCGAATATCCCTGACAACCATTATCTTCATCTAATATATGACATTCTATCTTACCTGATGGCTGGAATAGGAATAGGGGCATAAGTTGTCATGAAGCCTCTAAGGTCTCCTCCACTGAGATATTCCATGGCGTAGAAAACATAGTCCTGTGTAAAACAGAGGAAATAATGAAATATTGTCGATATGAGGCACTGGTTGCACTGGTTTTAATCAATGTTCTTCTAAGTCACATTCTTTTAACAAATACTATGACTGTGACTATGACTGTGACCTAGAAGAACATTGCACAAAAATTGGCACATAGAGTAGATAAATTTAATACATCGATGACTCAGAAATGTTGGATTATGAGCCTCTTACCTGGGACTGGAAGGTGGCAAAAGCCCGAGAAATGAATGGACTCTTCCTAATCATCTCCAGGACTTGTCGCTCTATCAGGACATCGTCTCTTGAGTCCTTGACTAGGAGCCTCTTCTTCACCATCTTCACTGCCAGTTGTTTTTGGCAGGCCTGATGTGTGGCCAACATGACCTGGAGGATACAGAGAGTTAGAACTGAAGGAAAGGCCTGAGCTGCCATGAGATGTGATGAGAAGATGTGAAGCAGTGATGCTCCTAGAGTCATATTACTGCTCCACATCAGACACATGAGGAAGATGTCACCACAATGTCTAATACTTACTTTACCATATGAGCCCTCTCCAAGGATTTTATGGAAGGTGAAGCTCTCCACTCCCGTCACAATGATGGGAGATTCAGCTGGTGTTATACCTGGTGGGGAAGGGAGAAATAAGATGTGACAGAAAGCCAATATCTGTATGTGAATATAATAGTTCATGCAACACAATCTCCATTTTGTTACATTATCTGACTTCTTACATAAATCTCAACTTTCACTCTTTATTTGATTTGTCTTAATTTTTACTTTTTATTATACATCATAACCTCTGCTCTAATTAAGTTTTTTGGAACAGTGAACCACAGCATTACGCAAAAAGATAACCACTGCAGAACCAAACCAGCAGACTATAATCAAAAAATATATTATAGGGAAGTGTCTTACCATTAACAATAAATTACATGCTTTTTGATATAAATGATGTAATTCATTATTAAAAATGTGATTATATTATATTATGCTATATTGTATTAAGATTGTTTTATCTTTCATGTATTATGATTGGCTTATATTCTATGTCTTGTTAAATACTTATTGGTTATTTTCTAAAACCTGCTCGTACTATAATAAAGGGGGGATAACAGGTTTGGCCCCCAGAGAGACACTTTGATGTACACACCATGTGTCTATGTATTTTGCTTCTCCATCTGACCACTATCCCCAGAGGGAGATGGCATACAGACAATAGGCTATAGGGGGCTTCATAGAAATACCATTTCTGGAGCCCATTGTATTTCTGCAGTAAGAAAATAATAGACCTAGCTAATGCCAAAGTGGCCTCCTACAGATGGGTACAAAAATATAGGGGGGTACCAAAGAGAAACAAGACCGTAATCATAATAAGTGGGTTCCTACGAAAAATCCTGTCATTGACTAAATTTGGGATATTGGGTCTCTGTGTCTTAGATCTGTACTCACCTGAGAGCTGCTCAGTGTCAGTATTGGGGTAAACACTGGGTCCATCCACAGCTTTGTCCCCCATCGCTTTTTCCATTTTTTTCTTTTTCATGATACTCTCTGGTATCGGGCTTCCAGGTCTTTTTGAAGCTTTGATAATGATGCCATCTTTTTCCTTTTTTTTCTTTTTCATGATACTCTCTGGTATTGGGCTTCCAGGTCTTTTTGAAGCTTTGATAATGATGCCATCTTTTTCCTTTTTTTTCTTTTTCATGATACTCTCTGGTATCGGGCTTCCAGGTCTTTTTGAAGCTTTGATAATGATGCCATCTTTTTCCTTTTTTTTCTTTTTCATGATACTCTCTGGTATCGGGCTTCCAGGTCTTTTTGAAGCTTTGATAATGATGCCATCTTTTTCTTTTTTTTTCTTATTCATGATACTCTCTGGTATCGGGCTTCCAGGTCTTTTTGAAGCTTTGATAATGATGACATCTTTTTCCTTTTTTTTCTTTTTCATGATACTCTCTGGTATCGGGCTTCCAGGTATTTTTGAAGCTTTGATCATGTTTTGATTGGTGCCCTCTTGTTCACCCTCTGATGCTTCTATTCTCCTCTTTCTTGAGACCTTACCAAGTCTCTCTCCCTTTCTCTTCCTATTATTCAGCTCCATAGATGTCGTTTTGGGCTGAGGAAGGTCCTGTCCACCTCTAGGGCGCTCCCGGATGTAGTCTAGAACTGCTCCCATGACAGGCCTTCTGCTTTTCAGTCAAATATTTTATATCAAACCAAAATTTGCCAAGCGCAAGAAAAATTGCTCTCACCCACTAAGTGATGAAAACAACTGGATAATATTCAGGCTGCAGAGACATTTCATTGATTCCGTGACATCACAAAGGCAATTGTGACATCATCATATTCTAATGATCACATGACATGACAGAGGGGCCAAAGCCAAAGGTCAAGTGACATCACAGCGGAACCAAAGCCAAAGGTCAAGTGACATCACAAAGGGACCAAAGCCAAAGTTGAAATGACAGCAACGATGGGCCAGTGACATCATGAGCCTGGCTTATAGGCCTGAGTTTATTAACAGTTGTAAAGTTTCTGTATAATTTCTAAAAAGCTAATGTAATACCAAAATAAAACCTTTTCAATACAAAACCCTTAATTAATATTAATTTATATTTTGACAGCTTTTCTTTTTGCGTTTACACAATTTATCACTTATTTTAAATAACGTAAAATATTGATAAGAATGGATATGTTAAAAATGTATATTTATTTAAAAAGTTACCGTATTTATTTTGGGTCAGTTTTGATAAATGATGTCCATTTTTACAGGTATTTGCCATAGAGACCTTATACTTCAGAACATTCGTATTCAGATTAGATATTCTTCAGTGAGCAAAATAGCCTGGACTCTACACTGATATAAAAAGTCTACACACCCCCATTAAATGCCAGGTTTTTATCAAGTAAAACAATCATACCAAGAAGACTCATTTAAGAACAGTTTTCCCATTTTAATGTCATCAAGAATCTGAACAAATGAATCGAGTAACAAAGGAGTGAAATAAAAACAAAAAAACTAAATGAATGTGATGACATACATTTAGGTCCATAAATATATTTGGATACTGACACAAATGTTGTTTTTTTTACCTGGTTACTGAAACATATTCAAGTTATAGGTATATAATGGACATGGACATAAAGTTCTGACTTTTAGATTTCATTTGAGGGTATCCACATTAAAATTAAATGAAGGGTTTAGGAGTTTCCGCTCCTTTACATGTGCCCCCCTGGTTTTAATGGGCCCAAAAGTAATTGCACATTTGACTCTCAGGCTGGTTCATGGGCCGGTGTGGGCAATGCCTTTGATGTTTTATTCTCAATTAAGCACATAAAAGGCCTGGAGTTGATTTGAGGTATGGCACTTGCAATGGCACCCAAGTGCAAAATTTTGACCTGGCTCCCTCCTCGTCCCCACCCCCCTCGTGCTACAGGATAATTATGCTAACACTTGGCTCCTAACCTCAGCACCCAGCTTTCCCATACTCCTTTATCCTGATATAATATCTAGTATTATAATGCACCCCCTAGGCCTTCATATATAATAATGCAGCCCCCATAGTATTCCATATATTATAATGCATCCCCCATAGTCCTTCATATCATATAATGCATCTCATAGTTCTCCATATATTATAATACACTCCCCATAGTCCTCCATATAGTATAATACATTTCCCATAGTCCTCCATATAGTATAAAGCACCCCTATGGCCCTCCATATATTATAATGCAACCCCCATATACCTCCATGTAGTATAATGCACCCCCCAAACGCCTGCATATAGTTCAATGCACCCCCATAGTCCTCGATATAGTATTATTTAACCCCCATATAGTATCATGTAGCCCCCTCAAAATAATCATGCAGCCCCCATAAAGTTTCATGCAGCCCCCATAAAGCATTATGCAGCTCCCATATTCTTCCATATTGTAGCATAGAACTCCCATATCATTTAATGCACCCCTTAGTCATCTGTCTGCCATGAATAAATACATACTCACTTCTCCTTGTGCCCCTGCTGCTCCGGTCCCCTCAGTATGTCCACTGTTCTGCTGCTCGGCACATCTCAGCACAGTTTGCAGTAGTGATGTCATCATCGCAGTCCGCTGTGCTGACATGTCAGAGCGCAGACACAGCGGGAGAATGATGAGAGAGGAAGCATGATGCTCACTCGTCATTTTTTTCAATTGTATTGGCATCTGTGATGCCAATACAATTGAATGTGCAATCCCCAGGGTCGGTCGGAAGGCGACCCCTGCAACCGCGATCGTTCTGCCCCTGGGTGCGTGCATTTTGAAGTTGTTGCTGAGCAGTAAACATGCAGTCAAAGAGCTTTCCATGTAAGTAAAACAAGCCATCCATCATCAGCAAAATAGAAAAATAAATCTGAGAAATTGCTACAATATTAGAAGTGTCTAAATCTACAGTTTGGTACATTCTGAGAAATAGAGAAAACAATAGTGATCTCAACAATGCAAAAAAATCTGGATATCCACAGAAGACAATACTGCTGGATGATCGCAGAATAATTATGATGGTGAAGAAAAACCCCTTCACAACATCCAACCAAGTGAACAACACTCTCCAGATTGTAGGCATATAAAAATCTGAATCTACCATAAAGAAAAGACTGCATGAAAGAAAATACAGAGGGTTCACTGCACGGTGCAGCCACTCATAAGCTTCTAGAATAAGAAGGTTAGATTGGCCCTTGTTAAAAAAAAAAAACCTTAAAAAAACAGTACAGTCCTGGAAGAACATTCTTTGGACAGATGTAACCAAGACCAACCTCTACCAGAATGATGGAAAGAAAAAAGTATGGTGAAGGCATGGTACGGGTCATGATCCAGAGCATACCTCATTATCTGTAACACTCGGCGGAGGCAGTGTGATGGCCAGGCATGCATGGCTGCCAATGAACAAACAATACCAATATACACGAAGAGTCTCGTGCCATAGTTAGCATATGGAAAAAGCCATATACAGAATATAAGTAGAACCATGAAGAAAAAAATCTGTTCAGAGACTTTATAGTTGAAAATAGAGTCAAATTTTATTAAGTACAAAAGACAACAATTAATATGATAAAAACTTTTTTGTAGAGACAGGTGATGATGATTACCAGATGATACCCATATACCAACCTGGCACACATTGCATGTAAAAAACAGTCAGAGAGCAAAAAAATACCCCAAACAGATGATCAAACAAAGGGGAGATCACTTGGCATGAGGTTATGAAAACCCCATGTTTAGAGGTAGGTACTATAATATGTTCAAGAGGTACAACTATAACCACTAGCACCATGCTTTAAATCTCCACTATACTTGACCACCTACAATGTAACCACCACTGAGTACAAATAACTAACCATGTGACATGTAGTCATTCTAAGGGAACCCCAAGCTGAAACACTAGGGCTATAAGTTACAGTGGTAAAAGTACCATACAAGAACAGAGTTATACATACCAAACACATAGACAGCCATATGCTCAATGGATGTAAATGCAAAACACCTGCTGACTGCTAAAGGTACCCTGTGCCAACATTGCTAAACAATCCAGCCACCAAATGCAAATATGTATATCACTAGTGGCACAGGGCAACAAAACACAAGGCAATAACGTACCTGAGGTATGGTATATAGGAGTAAGGAACCCCGACCTATAGGTTTCGTAATTCTTCTTCCGGGGCCCCACTTTACCACTGTAACTTATAGCCCTAGTGTTTCAACTTGGGGTTCCCTTAGAATGACTACATGCCACATGGTTAGTTATTTGTACTCAGTGGTGGTTACATTGTAGGTGGTCAAGTATAGTGGAGATTTAAAGCATGGTGCTAGTGGTTATAGTTGTACCTCTTGAACATATTATAGTACCTACCTCTAAACATAGGGTTTTCATAACCTCATGCCAAGTGATCTCCCCTTTGTTTGATCATCTGTTTGGGGTATTTTTTTGCTCTCTGACTGTTTTTTACATGCAATGTGTGCCAGGTTGGTATATGGGTATCATCTGGTAATCATCATCACCTGTCTCTACAAAAAAGTTTTTATCATATTAATTGTTGTCTTTTGTACTTAATAAAATTTGACTCTATTTTCAACTATAAAGTCTCTGTACAGATTTTTTTCTTCATGGTTCTATGCATGGCTGCCAGTGGCACTGGATCCTTAGTGTTTATTGATGATGTGACACAGGACAGAAGCAGCCGGAAGAATTCTGGGGTTTTCAGAGACGTATTGTGCGCTCAAATCCAGTCAAATGCAGCCAAACTGATTGGTCGCCATTTCATAATACAGATGGACAATAACCCAAAACATAAAGCCAAATTAACGCAGGAGTCATCACCTGATCTCAACCCCATAGTGCCGCATTTCACTTGTTAAAGACTAAACTTTACATAGGCCTGCAACACACATCCGTGTTTCCAGTACGTGTTTGGTACATTTTTGCACGTACCGGAGACACGGACACAAATGTTACTCTATGGTAGATGGTACACACACGTAAAATCACACGGAACGTGTGTCCGTGTGGTAAGTACGTGTGTAAGTTTTTCTACACGGACGACATGTCCGTTTTTGTCTGGCAGCACGCAGGCACGGATCCGCTATAGTCTATGGGTCCGTGCCTGCACGGACCGCACACAGAGTATGTCCGTGTTCAGCACGTTTCGTCCGTGTGCATTTTTAAACGAGCGATCTATTTTTTTTTTATTTTTATTATTAAAGTCAGTCTACTTAGATTTTTTTCTGCTGTTCTCAGTCATACTTACATTGGTGCTCGGTCTTTTTCTTCCCCTGGCTCATACTTAACAATCCACGATCACCAGCGTGGCGAGGAACAGCTGTGCAGAGAATACGCGGCAACAATTACTTTGAAAATGCCGGCCGCTCATTAACCAATCTCGTATTCCCTGCTTTCCATGCACACAGGTGCCTGTGATTGGTTGCAGTCAGACACGCCCCCCACGCTGAGTGACAGCTGTCTCACTGCACCCAATCACAGCAGCCGGTGGGCGTGTCTATACTGTGCAGTAAAATAAATAAATAAATAATTAAAAAAAATGGCTTGCAGTTCCCCCCCATTTTAATACCAGCCAGATAAAGCCATACGGCTGAAGGCTGGTATTTTCAGGATGGGGAGCCCCACGTTATGGGGAGCCCCCCAGCCTAACAATATCAGTCAGCAACTGTGACAACAAGATGCCCGAATGACAGCGATGTAGTCACAGGCGACTTGCTGTCACAGTTGGAGGATTCAGCGGTGGCCACGAGTTACCTCAATGACAGCTGAGCAGATCGCGCAGCTCTCTTCAGCAGCTTCGTGGAGCTGACAGGAGCGGCGGTGTCTGCTGCAGCTTCTGTCACCTTCATGTAGCAGAGCTGGATGCGATGCTGAACCTCCGTGGATTACGCCGGACATGGAGGGGTTTTTCGGGCTTAATAAAGTGGTGAACGAGGGTATTTGTTAGTGTTTTTTATTGCAAATAAAGGATTTTTTCAGGTGTGTGTGTTTATTTACTGTAACTTACAGATTAATCATGGAAGGTATCTCGGGGAGACGCCTGACATGATTAATCTAGGATTTAGTGGCAGCTATGGGCTGCCATTAACTCCTTATTACCCCAATTGCCAACGCACCAGGGCAAATCGGGAAGAGCTGGGTACAGTCCCAGAACTGTCGCATATAATGTATGCAGCAATTCTGGGCGGCTGCTGACTGATATTTTTAGGCTGGGGGATCCCCATAACGTGGGGCTCCCCATCCTGAGAATACCAGCCTTCAGCCGTATGGCTTTATCTGGCTGGTATTGAAATGGGGGGGAATCGCACGCCGTTTTTTAAAATGATTTATTTATTTTACTGAACAGTATAGACACGCCCACCGGCTGCTGTGATTGGGTGCAGTGAGATAACTGTCACTCAGCGTGGGGGGCGTGTCTGACTGCAACCAATCACAGGTGCCTGTGGGCGTGGAAAGCAGGGAATACGAGATTGATTAATGAGCGGCCGGCATTTTCAAAATAGTAAAAGCTGCCGGAGTTTTTATAACAGCCGTGCAGCGCCGTGCCGGAGATCGGGGAACGGTAAGTATAAGAGAGAGGGCTGCTCACTTCAGTCACTCAGGGGATTAGCGGTCACCGGTGAGTCCTTCTCGGGTGACCGCTAATCAGTACGCGGCACACAGACAGAGCCGCGGCATGACAATGAAGTCGGGTGAAGTTCACCTGAGTTCATTCTCATCGCTCAACTCTGTGTGCTGTCAGCCGACATGTATAAACGACATTGTGCATCACACACACGGACATTCCACACGGACATTCCACGTACACATACACGGGCATTTTACATGCACACATGGACATTTTACACACACACAGATATAGCATACGCAATCACACGGATGCCATACGTACCGGAGAAACGCCCAAGAAGAACGGAACATGGACATGAAAAACGGACCGTGTCACACGTACGTTTTTTATGCGGAAGTGTGTTTTCAGTCATAGAAAGGCCCATAAACAGACAGCAACTGAAAACCACTGCAGAGCATTAAAAAGTAGGAAAGACAGCATCTGGTGATGTCCATAAGTTCAAGATCTCAGGCAATCATTGCCAGCAAAGGGTTTTCAATCAAATATTAGAAATGAAAATTTTATTTCCATATATTTAATTTGTCCAATTACTTTTGAGCCCCTGAAATGAAGGGATTGAATATAAAAAATGCTTTAGTTCTTTACATTTTTATGAAATCATTTTGTTCAACCCACTGAATTACTGTAAAGCTGAAAGTGTGAACGTCAGCCACATCTGAATTGCTTTGTTCAAAATCCATTGTGGTGATGTACAGAACAAAAATGTGAAAAATGTTGCCTCTGTTGAAATATATATGGACCTAACTGTACGTGTGAACTCCCCTTTGGGATGTAGGTATCTTCAGAATTAGTCAATGACATTTACCCTCACATTACATAGTAGTCAGTGCACGGCCGCCATCATTTCCAGGGATTCTGATCATTCACATATAAAGTTCAGGTGCTCTAGGAGGATTTTCCTGACATTTTGTAGTTTACATTAACAGCCATGTTCTGTAAACAGCTTACAACACAGCAAAGTGATCTTGCCAAGATGCCAAGTTGCCAAGGGGCGCACAGCAATATTAAAGGAGCTGCAGGAATTTCTGGCAAGCACTTTTTATGTACTTTGTGTTTTTTTTATTATGAAAATGTTTTTCCAAATGCAGAAGCACACAAAAATATGTAGAATGGTGCAGTATACCGTATTTTTCGGACCATAAGACGCACTTTTTTTCCCCCAAATGTCAGAGGAAAGTGGGGGGTGCGTCTTATGGTCTGAATATAGTGCCGGTAATGAGGGTGCTGCTGTGGAGCAGGTCATCGGGGGCATGACCAGGCTGCAGCAGCGCTTGCTGTGACCACGTGGACCTGCTCATTTAATATGCACGCCCATCCTCCCGCCCTTCTCTCAGTGCTGAAGCCGGCACTGACAGGTGGGCGGGATGATGGGCGAGGGATAAACAGCCGGCCCGCATGATCACTCCTGGCAACTGCAGCCTGGAGTGATCATGTGAGGCCGTATTCACTACCCCCCCCCCGCACATCATCATCAGCGTGGGGTGCAGTGAATCAGTACACTCACCTGTCACCATTCCCTTGCAGCACCGTGATCTCCTCCTGGCTGCCGGTGGCCGCTGAGTGGAGCCGTCCCCGTTCTCCTGCAGCATTGTGATGTCCTCCTGTGCCAGCGGCGGCTGCTGAGTGGAGACTAGCGGCGCGCACAGCGATGACGTCATCGCTGTGCGCACGTGTCCACACGCAGCCGCCGCTGGCACAGGAGGACATCGCAATGCTGCAGGGGAACGGGGACGGCTCCACTCAGCGGTGCTGCCGCTGACACAGATGGGAGGAGGAGCGATGCTGCAGGGAGTGAGGTAAGGTGAGTATGAACGTTTATTTTTTTTTATGTGCCACAGGATGCAAGCCATATACCAGGATGGGGGTGTATAGCACAATGGGGGCATATAGCAGGATGGGGGTATATTATGACCAGGATGGGGGTATATTATGAGCAGGATGAGGGTATATAGCAGGATGGTGGTATATGAGCAGGATGGGGGTATATAGCAGGTTGGGGGTATATAGCAGGATGGGGCTATATGCCAGGATGGGTTACCGTATATAGCAGGATGGGGCCATATGCCAGGATGGGGTATATAGCAGGAGGAGGGACATATACTGTATATACAAGGCAGGAGGATCATTACCAGGCTGGGGTACCTTAGTAGAGAATTTGGAGACATCACCCCCATAACAGTGTCAGCAGCAGATCCTCGCTCCATAACAGTGTGTCATGACTCCCATTTTTTGCTTAAAATTATATTTTCCTATTTTCCTGCTTTAAAACCAGGGTGCGTCTTATGGTCCGGTGCGTCTTATAGTCCGAAAAATACGGTAATTTACAACATTTGATGTGACCAGCTTTTAACATTTCTACCTAATCTAAGGTCTTATTCATAATCTCACTCTAGGAAAAAAAGCGGGGAAAAAGCAAGAAATAATAATGGCATAAGTGTACACCAAATATATGTAATAAAAATATACAAGGAATATGTACATGAACTATTTTCTATTCAGTGACACTTTTTATCTTCAGACTTGTGGGACCGCTATGAGCTCGAATGTAACTCTGGCTTCCGTTAATGCATATATGAGCCTTTTCCAGGATCAATTTGTATACACAAACACACTATTCCAGAGGAAAAAAAATGTTTTTTTTTTCAAAATAAAAAAACATTTGCAATTGCAAGTTATAGGTGCTCAGGACTAGAGTTGAGCGCGGTTCTAGGTTCGTGGTTCTCCAGTTCTAGGCTCGAGTGATTTTGGGGGCTGTTCGAGATCGAACTAGAACTCGAGCTTTTTGCAAAAGTTCGATAGTTCTAGATCCGTTCGAGAACGGTTCTAGCAGCAAAAAGCAGGGCTTTTTACAGCTACAGTGTGCAGGAGCCATCGCTGGCAGCCTGCCAGAAGCTGGTAACCAAGATAAACATCGGGTATCCAAGCAAAGCGCTTTGGTTAGTAACCCGATGTTTATCCTAGTTACGTGCAGGAAGCCCACACTTCCCCGCTCAGCTCGCTCCGCCCCCTCCTGCCCGCGGCATGTACACATACACACACACACACTCTGCACACACACTCTGCACACATGGTCCTGCTCGGCTTACCTGCGGTGATGAAGTCCCGCCATCCCGACCTCAGCGCTGTCACTGTCCTCCATGGCCGCCGCTTGTCACATCACCTCTCGCTTCCGACCCGAGACTGACTAGCGGTGACGTCACGGGCCTCTCGCGATACTTGGTGTGAAGGCGCCGGTGATTGAACTCAGTGACAGGGGCTGTCAGTGTGCTGGAGATCAGCGCAGGTAATGCACCTCGCTGACAGCAGCACTTGTCATGCCCTGCAGTGACCTGGGCTGACCCATTTATGTTAGCTCAGGTCACTGCACTGCTCTCCCAGCCAATGGGGAACATCCTGCTCTTCATTGACTGGGACAGTGTGGATCGTCATGGCAACCCCTTGGATTACACCAGACCTGGATTTGTTTTTCTTTCTAATAAATTGGTTAAAGAGGGAATGTTTTGGGGAGTGTTTTTTCAAATAAAAATGTGTTTGTCGTCTATTTTTTTTTATTACTGACTGGGTTGGTGATGTCGGGTATCTGATAGACGCCTGACCTCACCAACCCCAGGGCTTGATGCCAGGTGACATTACACATCTGGTATTAACCCCATATATTACCCCGTTTGCCACCGCACCAGGACGCGGGATGAGCTGGGGCGAAGCACCAGGATTGGCGCATCTAATGGATGCGCCACTTCTGGGGCGGCTGCGGCCTGCTATTTTTAGGCTGGGGAGAGTCCAATAACCATGGACCTCCTTAGTCTGAGAATATCAGACCCCAGCTGTCTGCTTTACCTTGGCTGGTGATCCAATTTTGGGGGGACCCCTACGTGGTTTTTTTTTTAAAATTATTTATTTAATTTAAAATAACAGCGTGGGGTGCCCTCAGTTTTGGATTACCAGCCAAGGTGAGGTTGCCAGCTGTGGTCTGCAGGCTGCAGCCGTCTGCTTTACCCTAGCTGGCTACAAAAATAGGGGGAACCCTACGTCATTTTTTTTTTCATTTTTTTGGCTAAATACAAAGCTAAGCACCCCTTAGTGCCACATGAAAGGCACCAAAGGGTGCAAAATTACAAAATGCAGGAGAGTGGGACATTATGTGTCTTTCTGCCATTATAATGACAGAAAAGACTGATATGAAGTGTACAAGCACAAGAAAATCACCAGAGCGCTCTACGCTGTGAAAAGCAGTAGAAAATGGCACTGGAGTGAACATGTGACCGCCTCATGTAGGATGAAGCTATGGATCCTGGGTAAATTTATGCATTTACCCTCATTCAGTTTTTTTGCAGTACACAAAAAAATTGGAAGGCACACGGGTGACAAACAGATGACATACGGATCGTCTACGGAACGAAAACGGATGCCACACGGATGCACCCGTGAAAAAAAACGGACTGTTTTTTGCAGACCACAAAAATGGATCGGTCGTGTTAATGTAGCCTTATTCTGATCTGCCGTTTATAAACAGCAGGCAGAAATAAGTGAATAACGCCCCCCAGCGTCAGAAAATCTCCGGGGTTTCAGGGCTAGCTGAGACCCTGGAGATCATGATTCAGGACGGTTTTTCCGGTCCCCGCTCACGTGATCACAGGTATACACCGTACACCGATGATCACGTTACAGTAAATGACAGCGCCGGTAAAAAATTATTTATCTCCCATCTGGCATGAGCAAACACTTCTCCACTTCTTCTCCACTTTTTCTCCACTTTTTCTCCACTTTTTCTCCACTTTTTCTCCATTTTTTCTCCAGTTTTTCTACAATTTTTCTCCACTTTTTCTCCACTTTTTCTCCACTTTTTCTCCACTTTTTCTACAATTTTTCTCCACTTTTTCTCCACTTTTTCTCCACTTTTTCTACATTTTTTCTCCATTTTTTCTCCACTTTTTCTCCATTTTTTCTCCACTTTTTCTCCACTTTTTCTCCATTTTTTCTCCACTTTTTCTACATTTTTTTCTCCACTTTTTCTCCACTTTTTCTCCATTTTTTCTCCACTTTTTCTCCACTTTTTCTCCACTTTTTCTCCATTTTTTCTCCACTTTTTCTGCACTTTTTCTCCATTTTTTCTCCACTTTTTCTCCACTTTTTCTCCACTTTTTCTTCACTTTTTCTCCATTTTTTATCCACTTTTTCTCCACTTTTTCTACATTTTTTCTCCCCTTTTTCTACATTTTTTCTCCACTTTTTCTCCACTTTTTCTCCACTTTTTCTCCATTTTTTCTCCACTTTTTCTCCACTTTTTCTCCACTTTTTCTACATTTTTTCTCCACTTTTTCTACATTTTTTCTCCACTTTTTCTCCACTTTTTCTCCACTTTTTCTCCATTTTTTCTCCACTTTTTCTCCACTTTTTCTCCACTTTTTCTCCATTTTTTCTCCACTTTTTCTCCACTTTTTCTCCACTTTTTCTCCATTTTTTCTCCACTTTTTCTCCACTTTCTCTCCACTTTTTCTCTCCATTTTTTCTCCACTTTTTCTCCACTTTTTCTCCATTTTTTCTCCACTTTTTCTCCATTTTTTCTCCACTTTTTCTCCACTTTTTCTCCATTTTTTCTCCACTTTTTCTCCACTTTTTCTCCATTTTTTCTCCACTTTTTCTCCACTTTTTCTCCACTTTTTCTCCACTTTTTCTCCATTTTTTCTCCACTTTTTCTCCACTTTTTCTCCATTTTTTCTCCACTTTTTCTCCACTTTTTCTCCACTTTTTCTCCATTTTTTCTCCACTTTTTCTCCACTTTTTCTCCGTTCTTTTTCTATGGTCGGTCTACCCATTAGCTCTGCCATGCATAGTGTAGCTCTACACCTACTGCACATGTTACTTTATGATTGACATCTCTTTCGTACCAGAGCTGTCTAAGCCTACTCTGACCCCATATTTGTCATTACTATATTGTCCTTGTACTGTATTATGACATTTGTATCATGTGTTTCATTTCTTGCTGTGTTGCAATTTTTTTGCTGCATCCCAATTGTACCTCTACATTGTTCCAGTTTATGTTATTGTTCTCTCACTCTTATGTGATACTGATTATTGTCATTTTTCATGATTACATGCAGATAAGTCCAATCTGACGAAGGCTCAGGCCGAAACGTCATTTGTAACTTGTTTTGGACAAAAACATATATGCTTATGAAAAAAAAAATTTCTTAATACGGACCAATAAAGAGTGATTTTGCATTACTATCCGTTGTGACTTACTGACTTAGTCTGGGAGATTTAGAGTGCCGAGGTTACTCACTAATTTTATCTATTATTACCTCTGAGCACCTATATACCAGTGAGCAGAGCTTCCTCTACAGTAGTTCTCCTGATTAGGCATGCCCTTACCTCATGAGCAGGGCATTGCAGCTTTGGTAGCAACCATTACGACATGGACTCTGCTGCTGTGGACCCGGGGAGAGTGAGTGCAGATTCATTGCACCCACACTCCTCACATGAAGGGTCCGCACTCCTAGAAAATGGGGGATGCGTTCCCTGAGTGTCTCCCCCCCATATTCTAGACGGTCCAGAGTCGTCGTGGGACCCCTTTATTTTTTTTCTTACAATAAATTGGTGAAAGAGGAAATGTTTTGGGGACTGTTTTTTCAAATAAATTTCTTTTGTCGATTTTTTGTTTTTGTTAGTACTGACAGTTTATGATGTTGGGTATCTAATAGACACCATGACATCACAAACTGCTGGGCTTGATCTCAGGTGACTTTACAGCTAGTATCAACCCGATTTATTACCCCGTTTGCCACTGCACCAGGGCACGGGATGAGCTGGGGTGAAGCGCCAGGATTGGCGCATCTAGTGGATGCGCCACGTCTGGGGTGCCTGCGGCCTGCTATTTTTAGGCTGTGAAGGCCCAATAACTATGGACCTTCCCACCCTGAGAATACCAGACCACAGCTGTCCGCTTTACCTTGGCTGGTGATCCAATTTGGAGGGGACCCTACTTTTTTTGTGTAATTATTAATATTTATAAAATAATTATAAAAAAAGAGCCTGGGGGGACCTCCACATTGGATCCCCAACCACGGTAAAGCTGCCAGCTGTGGTTTTCAGGCTACAGACGTCTGCTTTACCCTAGCTGGCTATCAAAAATGGGGGGACCCAACATCATTTTTTTTTTAACTATTTTTTAAATAGAAAAAATTAATGGGCTTCCCTGTATTTTGATTGCCAACCAAGGTAATGACAGGCAGATGGGGGTGGCAACCCATAGCTGTCTGCTTTATCTGCACTGAGAATCAAAAATACCGCGGAGCGCTATGTCATTTTTTTTAAAGATTTATTTTTACAGCACTGTGATGTCCAGCAATCAAAATACAGGGAAGCCCATTTTGTTTTTAGTTATTTAAATAAATATTTAAAAAAAATATATATAAGCTCCCGCTGCATTTTTTGTATTGCTAGCTAAGGGTAATCCAAGCAGCTACTGGCTGCTAACCCCCACTGCTTGGTGTAACCTTCACTGGCAATGGAAAATCCAGGGAAGCATTTTTTAATTTTTTTGGCCAAAAAACTACAAAAAAAGGACGTGAGCTTCGCCATATTTTTGTATGCTAGCCAGGTATAGCAGGCAGGTGCTGGAAGAGTTGGATACAGCGCCAGAAGATGGCGCTTCTATGAAAGTGCCATTTTCTGAGGCGGCTGCAGACTGCAATTTGCAGCAGTGGGGCCCAGAAAGCTCAGGCCAACCTGTGCTGCGTATTCCAATCCCCAGCTGCCTAGATGTACCTGGCTGGACACAAAAATAGAGCGAAGCCTACGTCATTTGTTTTCTAATTATTTCATGAAATTCATGAAATAATAAAAAAAGGGCTTCCCTTTATTTTTGGTTCCCAGCCGGGTACAAATAGGCAACTGGGGGTTGGGGGCAGCCGTACCTGCCTGCTGTACCTGGCTAGCATACAAAAATATGGCGAAGCCCACATAATTTTTTCAGCAAAAAACTTCTGCATACAGTCCTGGATGGAGTATGCTGAGTATGCTGAGCCTTGTAGTTCTGCAGCTGCTGTGTGTCTGTATGGAGAAGAGCAGACAGCAGCTGCAGAACTACAAGGCTCAGCATACTCCATCCAGGACTGTATGCAGAAGTTTTTTGCCCACCAAAAAAATGATGTGGGCTTCGCCATATTTTTGTATGCTAGCCAGGTACAGCATGCAGCTACGGGCTGCCTCCAACCCCCAGTTGCCTATTTGTACCCGGCTGGGAACCAAAAATATAGGGAAGCCCTTTTTTTTTAATTATTTCACTTTTTTCATGAAATAATTAAAAAACAAATGACGTGGGCTTCGCCCCATTTTTGTGTCCAGCCGGGTACAACTAGGCAGCTGGGGATTGGAATCCGCAGCACAGGTTAGCCCGAGGTTTCTGGGCGCCTCTGCTGTGAATTTCAGTCCGCAGCCGTCCCAGAAAATGGCGCTCTCATAGAAGCGCCATCATCTGGCGCTGTATCCAACTCTTCCAACAGCCCTGGAGCCGGGTGGCTTGTTGGGTAATCATGAGTTAATACTGGCTTTGTTTTACTAGCCAGTATTAAGCCAGAGATTCTTAATGTCAGGCACGTTTGACCAGGCCATTAAGAATCTCCAATAAAGGGTTAAAAAAAGACACCACACAGAGAAAAAATACTATAATAGAAATAAATACACAGACACATTAGAGACACCATCTTTATTACAACCCTGTCAGCCCAATAAATCCCCAATAAACCAGCGCTGATAAGAGGTTTTTAATAGAGGCTTAAATTATAAGCAGCAATTTCAGCGTTCCAAGTGCCTTTAAATGAATTTGAAGAAACTGCACTTCAGGATTGTAGTGAGGATTGTAGTGAGGATGAGGTGCCCCAGCCCATTACTTGATGGGCTGGGGCACCTCATCCTCACTACAATCCTCACTAGTGTAGTAGTAGTAGTGACGATTGTAGTGAGGATGAGGTGCACCAGCCCATCATGGGCTGGGGCACCTCATCCTCACTACAATCTTCACTACAATCGGGAAGCAGCGTGCAGCCTTCACTCCGTGAGTGATCAGTGCTGCTAGCGGTAACGCTGACAGACGCGTTACCATAGCAACGGTGCTCCCGGAGCCGCGGTTAGCGGTGGCGTCACCGCTAACTGCGTTGCTATGGCAACGGTGATCTCCGTTAATGACCGGCTGTGTCAGCCGGTCCCTAACGGAACGGGGAGTCGACCGTGTGCTAGAGCATATCGCCGGTACACGGCGATACACAAATGTGCACCGTGTACCAGAGAGATGCACTCGCAGGTCCTACATGACATGTCATAGTCATGTGACCAGTCTGTAGCCAATGAGATAATAGCCATGTGACTGGTCACATGGCTATTTTGACGTCACGATAGGTCCTGCTTCTCTGCTGGCAGTGCCGGTCACCGGGAGGATTCAGCGATCATCGGATGGAATAGCGGCAAGAGACAGAGTGCAGGAGGGATCGCGGGGACCGGTAAGTGTTATGGCAATGTTTATTAACTGTTTGTGTACATTTATCATGCATTTTTATGTGTTTGTGATTGCCTCCCATTCTAGCCTATAGGTTCGAGTTTGGTTCGTCGAACGTTCGACGAACCGAACTCGAACGGGACCCCCGTTTGGCGAACCGACCTCGAGCCGAACCGCGACCGTTTCGCTCATCTCTACTCAGGACCTTCTTCCCTTCCGCTTACTCCCTGCTCCACAATTGGGTGCATGCCATTACTTTTCTACTATATGTACTTCATGTGACAACGATTTCCTGTATTCTCCATATGTCTGGCCTCTGGGGAAAGGTGGCAATATGGAAGTCTTTTCTTACAAAGAAAGAAATTTAAACCAGGCTACATTGTGCCAAAATCTACCTCAAAAGGGTCTTCTGAAAATAATAATGATTTAATGATAAAAAAAAATCTATCTTTCATGTAATGATCTAATTGCTAGTTATGGGCGAGCACTAAAATGTTCGGGTGCTCGTTACTCTATCCGGGCAATTTCTAATGCTCGAATGCTTGTCTCGAGTAACAAGTGTCGCGGGCAGAGGAGGGGACGCTGTGCTCTCCCACTGCTCGGGTCCGGCTGCTGCTGGTGCTGCTGCTCGGTGGTGGCTCGAGCGGTGGGCCGGATCCCAGGGACTCGAGCGGCGCTCCTCGCCCGTGAGTGAAAAGGGGATTTTGATTATGGGGGTTTTGATTATTGTCCGTGACGCCACCCACGGTTGTGGTGATTTTGGTGACACCACCGCTGCTCTGGACGGGGATCCCGGGAGCGGTGACAGGGAGCAGCTTTGTTGTTAGTTCTCCCCTCCGTGGGTAGGGGGTTGATTGTCCTGGGGCCCAGTGATGGGGCAGGGATGGATGGCAGGCGGGTTGCGGGCCTGGTGAGGTGCAGGGTCGCGGGGGCAGCGCTGTGCTGCACGGCACGGTGGTACTCACTCAGCCAATGATGAGGACACAGTTCTCGGTAAAACACAAGGCTGGATGGACGGGTCCCACAGACGGCTGCGATGTTGTTTTGTCCCAGCAGGATGGTGGTGGCTGCCTTTCCCTGCACCTAAGTAGTTTGTATGGTTCCAATGGGTTCCCACTGGTAACCCGCTCCCCGGCTTGGTATGGGCCGGAGGAGCCCCTTTTGCCCGCAGGCGCCGGCCCTGAGAAACGGTTGCCTTGGCGGTGGCAGTGTCTCTCTCACTTGGTTGGACTGTTGCCTTCTGTCGGGACTTGGTCGTTGGGAAACCCAGGAGGTTCCCTTCACTAACGAATTCGGCAAATTCACGGCGACTCCTAGCCTTGCCAGGGTCCGTAAGCCCCTGCCAGATGGTGCTGGCTTCTCTTCGTGTACCGGTCCAGTACCGCCGGGCCACCGCCCGTCCACGGTCCTTACGGTAGACTCCAATCGGCCACTCCTGCAGACGGTCACCACCGTCTGCCAACCTTGCTGATCTGTCCGGGCCACACACCCGGACCAACTTCAGGCTGCTTAGCTGTCCCTTTTCTCCTCTCTCACTACTCTTCCTCCTTCCACTTTCACTCTCCGAACTAATCTGCCTGGTTTTCCTGCCTCCAGGACTGTGAACTCCTCGGTGGGCGGGGCCAACCACCTGGCCCACCCCCTGGTGTGAACATCAGCCCCTGGAGGAAGGCAACAAGGGTTTTGTGTTCTGACTTTGATGTACCTGCTGGGAGTGTGGAGTGTGTGGGTGTTGTTCTCTGTGGCCCCTGGCTTGTCCAGGGCGCCATACAAGCATAATGGAAATCAATGGGAAACTTGAGCACTCTTCCAGCAGATCCTCTCGGGAGGTCGGCAGAGTCCTGAAATTACTGAAATAGATGAAAACACTGCTGAAATGGAATGGGAACAGCATGGGGAACACGCCTGGACACATCGCTGACTCGCAGGTCGCTGCCGGGAACAATGTTGTTAGAGTATTACTCCACTTTTATGGACTGACAATACAAAACCGAAGATAAAATAGATTTGAAGGACAAAATGTTAGGAAACATTCATTACTGTATGATGACATGTATAGAAGGAAAATTAATAAAGAGAATAAACCCTCCGCTTTATTCACACTTAGCATTCTTTCAAACAAGCAGCAGCTTTACATTTCAGTCAGGAAAAAGAAACAATCACGTGCATTTACTTTATGAAACCTCATCGCTGTTGTTAGGACTGTAAAATCGACTTTTAATTTGGATCTAACTCATTAAAACCACTGCGAAAAAAATGCATGAAAATGTGTGAACATTGCCTTAATAGTCGGGCCACCGCTCACCATATTTCCGGGTCACCTTTGACTGCAGTAAATGACATGAGTAGAAGGTAAACAAAAACTATACTCACAGATAGTCACCGGTAAAAGTAATTGTAACATTTTACTTCCTTACCTGGGCATGTGGCGAGTATGACATGGTCAGATACATCCGCTTTACTCTATGATAGAGGGACTCTGAAACTCACAAAGCCTATGCGGACTATGCAAGAACTTCCAAAAAGAGAAGAAAGAGGGCCCCTGATACACCCTGAATTACACATAAAGGAAGGTAGTGGGACTGCTACACTCACAAAGACTATGCACTAAGTGCAAGGGCTGCCAATAATTAGAAGGCCTAGCTAGAATTCACAGGACGGATTGTAATACACACAGCAAGAGACAGAGAGGAGGCCTCTGACTACATTTTGTGTCAATTGTAAAAAGATTCAGACTCCTACCTTTGTACAGCCTATGCACTCAGTAGAAGAACTATCTAGAATCCCGAGGAGGGATTATACATGCAGCAAGAGATCAAGAGACGGAGAGGAGAGACTCTGATTAAATTCTAGGACAATTTAAAAAAATATCATCTGCCATCCAACCGACAACCTGTTAGCACTGTTTGGACTTCAGGAGTGTTGTCCCCCCCCCCGCAAAGTGGGACAGTAAGGTAGGTCTCGTGGCTGATCCTTTTTGTTGTAGTCACGCAGCAGGCACAGTTTCTCCTACCTCCATGCGTGCACCACTAGTAGCACGTCCACTTCCCTATTCATTACCGCATGGATGCGGCTAACAACTGTATTAATCAGTAATAGTTATTTGGAATAGATGGCCATATTTGCAGAGTCTATGTGGTTCAAAAACAACAGAAAACTGCCACACATGTCTATGTTTGTAATTTATACCCTGTATTTATCTAGGGAGGCAGTGAGCAGTTTGATAGCCCCATTGTTTATGTAGTTGTTGGAACACAAATTTGAAAAATTACTATTTGCATTTTTTTCACTCATTTTTATTATTTTTTTGTACATTCTAAGAAACACACTGACAATTTTTTTACACTAGTTTTTCAATGTAATTACCAGTCCAGCGAGTCACACGTAAGGGCCAGGTCCCAACCGACTCGATGTGCGTTTCGCAAGAAAAGCTTCGTCCAGGAGCATATTTTACCTTATTTACCACATGCGCACTTTTGCGAGCCTAACATCTTCCTGGGGTTATCTACAACCACAGATAAGATGAGGCTCACAGAGTCTCTTCCTCTATATTCTGTACTTTCCTGTTGGCCCTTCTGCTTTAAAATGAGAGTTGTAAATATTTGCAGTTCTGATGTCATCCAGTTATAGCTCAGGCAAGATCACGGCTTCATCTACGATCCATCATGTCACTCCCTTGTAACCCTTATTTCAGTGTCCACATTAAATGTGTGCCGCACCTGCAGCTATCGAACCACTCTGATCCAGGGTTGCTGTGGCTCGACATTCTCCGGACCCGGGGGCTTGCGGCCACTGAAATGTAAAGGTGGGGTATTTACAGGGGGTAGGAGTTCGTGACGCCACCCATGGTTCCCAGTAAGAGGAGTACAGCACCTGCCGATGGGAGTACCCGGGTGAGATGGAGTGTGCCAGCCAGATGACGTTCCCTCTACGGGTAGGGAAGGTCCCTGGACTCGGGATGATAAGGTGTAGGGGAGTGTGATGCAGGTTGGACGCAGGGAAGGGCAGCATACTCCCTCAGGCCGTGTTGGTGTTGATGCGACTCTAAAGCAGACTCTGACACAGGAGTAAACCATGTTTCTGGGTACCACTGACGCTTGAGGGAGCACGTCCGGGACTCTGTTCCCGTTGGTATTGCTAATGGTCTGGAGCCTGCCTCAATGCACTGTCTTTTAGAAGTTCTAAGTGACCCCTCGGCCTGAAGCTGTCGGGGTCCCGCTTCCTATCTTTGGATAGAGGAGCTGTGCTCTCGATGACTGACACTTGGGATTTCAGTGGGCCGCATAAGCTGGAAAGCCCTATCCCCCTCGTTGTGTTGGTGCATTAGATCTCTGAGCTCTTGGGGAAAGTTCATAAAGAGTCTACCCTCCACATATGAATTATCACGTTGTGTGAAGCTATCCTGTTTCAGTGTCCAAGCAGGCATTGGGGATTCTCAAACAAAAAAGTTATAGGAAATAAAGGAAAAAAAAAAAGCAACAAGGAAGTTAGAGCAAAAAGGGAACTGCAGGGAATTTTTAATTGACATACATTAGAAAAATGATTAGATTATTTGGTTTTTGACTGCCCTTTTAATCCCAGATCACTATACATTTTGTATTCAGAAAAGGGAGTCTCCTAATGGAATAATGCCAATAAACTGCGTTATAAGATTACTCAGGTTCTGATACTAAAGCGGGTGAATTAAGTATTGAACACGTCACCAATTTTCTAAATAAATATGTATCTAAAAACTCTGTCCTCCCTCCCCCTGGAAGTGCTCCGTATATGGCTGGCTGTATGTGGGTAGAGAGCCGAACTGCCCAATTATTGACTTCCATAACACTCATTATTCGAGTTGAGCCCTTTCAGAGCATCTGACCTGATCGACTAAAGTAACTACTGTAGTACCTGAGTATTTTAGTGCTCGCCCATCATTTCTGATGGCTTATAAAAACTTGTCTAATTACCAAGGTGCCACACAAGAAACATATCATGATAGGTAAAACCAGTAAGCTGTTCAAGACCTTCACAACCTTATTGTTGCAAAACATACTGACGGCATTGGTTACAGAAGAATTTCTAAACTACTGAAGATTACAGTCAGCACTGTTGGGGCCATAATCTTGAAGTGGAAGGAACATCATTTCACTATAACCCAGCCATGACCCGGTGCTCCACACAAGATTTCAGATAGAGGAGTGAAAAGAATTATCAGAAGAATTGTACAAGAGGTAAAGACCACTTGTGGAGAACTACAGAAAAACCTGGATTCAGCAGGTATAATTGTTTCAAAGAAAACAATAAGTAATGCACTCCTACTCCATGGTCTGTATGCACACTCACCACGCAAGACTCCATTGATGAAGAAAAATCATGTTCAAACCATCCAAGGGGGAAATGGTTGAGGAACTAAAGGTGGCTGGGAATTTAGGAGACAGTGATCATGCTGCTCTTGAATTTTGGATGACAAGAGGAGGAAGACCTGCGACGACTCAAATTTTAAGGTTGGACTTTATAAAGGCAGATTTTAATGGACTCAGGAAAAGGATAGGAAAGGTCCAATGACTGAATGTTCTAAAGCAGTGTTCCCCAACTCCAGTCCTCAAGGCCCACTAACAGTGCATGTTTTCAGGATTTCCTCAGTATTTCACAGGTGATGGAATTATTGATTTGGAATATATTTTTTCTCGACACTTGTTCTTTATGATAGTGGTAAATTTATGTCGATATATTTTGAGTTTATTTGTGAAAATATCAGAATTTTGGCTGCATTTTTTTCCATTTTGTAATTTTTAAGAATTTCAATTTTTATTTTCTTAAACCAGTTAGTCATGCTGTACAAAATAATTAATAAATATAATTTCCCATATGTCTATTTACATTTGTATCTTTTTTCAAACGTCATTTTATTTTGTCAGATTGTTGAAAGTGTTAAAATTTCAGCACCAATTTCTAATTTATTTATTTATTTTTTTTAATTAACCAGACCCATTTGTTTAGGGACCTATTCAAACTTAAATGGCCTTTGAGGGGCCTATGTATTGGAAACTCCCCAAATGTGATACAATTTTTAAAACCTGCACCCCTCAAATACCTCAAAACTGCTGTCAAGCAATGTTTTAACCCTCCTGGTGCTTCACAGGATATAATACAAAGTGGAATAAAAAATAAAAAAAAATTCACTTTTACAAGACATGGCACATCAAGATAGACCCCAAAATTTGTTACGCAGTTTCTTCTGAGGCCTCTGTTTGGATACACAGCCACGCTCAGAACGGAAGGAGCAATATTGGAATTTTGGAACACAAATTTGGTTGAAATAGATTGTGAGCACCATGTTGCATTTGCAAAGCCCCTAAGGTGCCCAAACAGCAGAAACCCCCCACAAGTGACCCCATTATGGAAACTAGACTCATCAAGGATTGCATTTATGGGCATAGCGAGCATTTTGATCCACAGGCACTACACAGAATTTGTCAACATTAGGTCATGATATTGACATTTTTCATTTTTTTCCACACAAATATTGATTTAACTCTAAATTTCTTACTTTTGTAAGAGGTAATGTGACGCCCCTGGACTAGTCAGGGCGTCACAGGGTACTGCACGCTCTTTACCCTTAGTGCAGGACTAAACCCCTCTTGGTTCCGGGTTCCCAACCTATAGTACTGCTTCCATCAGCATCCAAAATCACAATGACACTTCACATCACACCCTGTCAGACACACCAGTGGACTGCTGAGCTGGAATAGGGCCGCCCAATTAGGGATCACACAGACTAGTGGTAGGTGACAAGTCAGTCGGCACCAGGGGAGCAAAGTGAGAGGAAGGGAAGTAGTAGCTCTCTAAGGGAGAAAAAACTGGGGGTTTGAGCTCCCAGGGAAGTTGAGTGAAGGGTTGGGTTGCAGACGGTGGTCTGGGCCCGGAGTAGTCAGAGACAAGGGCGCGGGATATTGGGACTGGGTGCCTAGACCTAGTCTTGGAGGACAGTCAGCAGCTCGAGTTCAATAGCCTGTCTGGGATTGAAAGCAAGGCGGGGTACTGGACCCTAGGATGGGGAGTAGCTTCAAGCAACCCAGCAATAAACCTGCGGAGGATAGTGACTTTATGGACTGCCCCCACAAAGCTCAGAGATCAGGGGCACTAGCTCAACGTGGGGGATAGGTCTTTCCAAGAAATGCAGCCCACAGAAATCCCAAGCGTGAGCTCTTAAGAGCACAGCTCCACTACCAATAGTAGGGATCGGGGCCCGGACAGCTTTATGCCTACGGGCCACCCGAACACTTCTAAATTTATTCACAGAGGCAGGCTCTGGACCATCAGGCAGTACTGTAGGGGACGGATAACCGGACGAGGTCCCCCAAGAGGGCAGTGGCACCCAGAGACTTGGTTTACCTTGTTGTCAGAGTCTGCTTTTCATCACAGATGCTGTCTGAGTGAGTACATGGTCCTCCACTGCTACCACCAAGCCCTGTGCTACCCTACAGCCCAAAATTCCGAGTCCCTGGGCCTTCCCTACCCGTGGAGGGAAACGTCATCTGGCTGTCCCCATTCCATCTCCCCCGGGCACTTCCATCGGCAGCGGTGGTAGTCCCCATTACCACACACCACGGGTGGTGTCATGAACTATCTCTCCCCTGTAAATAGCCCTCCTTTTTTATTTGTAGTGGCCGCAAGCCCCCGGGCTAGGAGACCCTCGACCCGCAGTGAGCCCCGGATCAGAGCGGTTCGAACGCTGCTAGGGCGGCACAGTAACACCAAAAATGGGGATTCACAATTTGTTACCCAGTTTCTAATGAACGCGGCAATACCCCACATGTAGTCAGAAAGTTCTGTTTGGACAAATGGGAGGGCTCGGAACGGAAAGAGCAATATTTGAATGTTGGAACACAAATTAGACTCTATTTGAAATAGATTGCCATATTTGCAGACCTGTGTGGTTAAAGAACAAGAGAAAACTCCCACAAACGTCATTTTTTGTAAATTCTATCCTCTAATGTCTTATCTAGGGAGGCAGTAAGCAGTTTTATTGCACCATTTTGTATGCAGTTGAAGCAACACAAATTTGAAAAATCACAATTTGCATTATTTTCTCTCATTTTTATGAATCTTTTTTGTGCGTTCTAAAAAAAACACTGAACATTTTTCACTAGTTTTTCAATGTTCAGAAATATAATTTGGTGTACTACTAAACAATTTTTTTCCAGGGATGCTAATTTTTCTGGGGGTAGTTTGGAGGGTTTATTTGGTGCACCTATGTTGCGGGCGGAGGGGTTGGGAACGCCGCTCGCCTGGGAATCGCTGGCACTCGGGTCCGGTGCTTCTGCTCCTCAGTGGCTCGAGCACGGGGCTGGACCCGGGGGCTCGATCAGCTCCTCCTCGCACACGAGTGAAAAGGGGACGTTTGGTGGTGGGATGTCGGTTGTGACGCCACCCACGGGGTTGTGGTGATGGTGGGCACCACCGCTGCTGGTGACGTGGCTTCCTGGGAGCGATGGCGTTGAGCAGCTGAGGTGTTGGCCCCTCCATGGGTAGGGGCTGTTGGTCCCGGGGCCCCGGTTGGTTTGGTGAGTAAGGGATAGGTGCAGGTGCCGATGCGGGGAGGCAGCGCGGATGCGGGGCAGCGGTGTAGCGCTGTGCCGGATGGCACTGGGGTACTCACTCAGGTAGTCAATGACAGAGTCTCTGGTAAACCAAACGGCTGGATGGACGGGGCCCGCAGTCGGCTGTGGTGTCTTCACTTTCCCCGGACGGGTTGATGGTGGCTGTCTTTCCCTGCACCTGTGTGTAAGAGTTTGACCCCTATGGATTCCTACGGGTGGTCCGCTTCCTGGCTTGTACGTGTCGGGAGAGCCCGTTTTGCCCGCAGGCGCTGGCCCTTGGATCTCTGGCCGTTGGTGGTGGCTCTTATCCAGATGGGTTGGGCTGTTGCCTTCTGACGGGACTTGGGTGGGAATGAACCCCTGAGGTCCAGACTGCAATCAGAGAATTTGACCGTTACGGCGGCTTCCGAGCCTAGTCGGGGTCTGAGTACCCTGCCTTGGTGCTTAGCTTCAATCTGCTTCCCGGTTCGGTACCGGCGGGCCTCCGCCCGACCCTGGTCCTACGGTTCCGCAGACTTCCACTAACGCCTGCAGACGGTCACCACCGTCTGCTGACCTTGCTGATGGTGCCTGGGCTCCGACCCAGACACACACACAGTCTCCACTTCAACTCCTCAACTCCACTCAACTCCACTCAACTCAACTGACTGCTTTTCCCGCCTCCAGGCCTGTGAACTCCTCGGTGGGTAGGACCAACCTCCTGGCTCCGCCCCACCTGGTGTGGACATCAGACCCTGGAGGGAGGCAACAAGGGTTTTGTTTGACGGGTGTTCCTGACCAGGAGAGGGGTGTGTGTGTGTATGTGATGTTATTCCGTGGGGTCCAGGGCATTACACTTACCTTCATAAATGAGAAAGGTGCACATGTACCATGTTGTGCTCTAGTAAATTTTGTATAATTTGGCACCATATTTGTCACGCTTGGAGGGGATTAATTGGAATAAATAACAGACGGCCCTTGAAGCTCATAAGGGATTTGTCCATGCAGTGGTCACCAACCTGTAACTCGGGAGCCACACGTGGCTTGCACGCCTGTGATGTGTAGCTCATGACCGTCTTCCAGATTGGTGCATTAGAATCTGGTCTAGCAAACAGCTGTGAAGGGCAGGTCTCCAGATGGTGACTTTTGTGAGTTGCCCCAAAATAGAAGAGCAGATCTAATTTGGGTATGGAACTTAGTGTGATTTCTTTTGAAAAGCTTTGGCTGTCATTATACGTTTAATGAGAGGCTCTGGGTGTCACTACAGTGAGGGGCAGAAGCTGAATGTGGCTTGCGAATCTCTCTCAGAGCTAAATGTGGCTCGTCTCAAGGTCTAGAAGGATGGTAACTAGGGTTGAGCGTGGTTCGGGGTTCTCCAGTTCGCGGTTCGAGTGATTTTGGGGGCTGTTCTAGATCGAACTAGAACTCGAGCTTTTTGCTAACGCTCGATAGTTCTAGTTACGTTCGAGAACGGTTCTAGCAGCAAAAAGCCAAGCAAATACCTAGCTGGCTTTCCGCTGTAATACTGTAAGTCACTCTGTGACTCACACTATTATGAAATTTCAGCGTATAGTGTGCGGGAACAGCGCATTCAGATCACTGCTGCTGGGATAATGACGATCGCCATTTTTTTTTCTTTTTTCCCTTGACTTCCTTCCCTAAGCGCGCGCGTGTAGTGGGGCGGGCCAGCATGTCAGCCAATCCCAGACACACACACAGCTAAGTGGACTTTTAGCCAGAGAAGCAACGGCATGTGTGATAGGATGTCCATGTCACATGTCCCTGCATTATAAATACGGGCATCTGCCTGTCTGGACACCATTATCTGCCTTCTGCGTCTGGGTGTCAGTCACCACTGGCATAGCGCCTGTCTCCGATACTGCTGTGTACGCTCTACACACAGCGCTATACAGAATAGGGATAGAAGTTTCTATTAGCCCTTGTAAGGGCTAATAACAGCAGGCTCAGAGCCATAGGTGACTGTCAGGTCCGTGAAAACAGATTTTAACAGCTACACAAGATAACAGCGTCTGTGTAGCTAAGGTCAGGGATTTCCTCGCTGCATTTCCCCATTAGGAGGGATAGAAAGTGAGGCTTCCTTTCCTCTACCCAGACCCACAACCCTGCCACTGTACCCTCCTGCCCTTTGTACACTCAAGCTCATTGTTACTAAGCCATTATACTAGCAAACACTGAGTAAACTTAGTGGCATCCTAAAAGTGGCTGTTGGACTTCCATTAGTGTCCCACTAGTGCAAATCTATTTGCAGCACCTCTGCATTGCACACTCAAACTCATTGTTACTAAGCCATTTTACTAGCAAACACTGAGTAAACTTAGTGGCATCCTAAAAGTGGCTGTTGGACTTCCATTAGTTTCCCACTAGTGCAAATCTATTTGCAGCACCACTGCATTGCACACTTAAACTCATTGTTACTAAGCCATTATACTAGCAAACACTGAGTAAACTTAGTGGCATCCTAAAAGTAGCTGTTGGACTTCCATTAGTGTCCCACTGGTGCAAAACTATTTGCAGCACCACTGCATTGAACACTCCTGCTCTGTTTTTAATAAGCTATAATAATAGCAAAAAATGCTGCCAGTTAGTGGCATCCAAAAAGTGGCTGTTGTACTCCATTTGTGCCCCAATGGTGCCAAGCTATTTCTAACACCTCTGCATGACACCCTCCTGCACATTTTGCAATGCTATTTTTATAGCAAACTCATGGAATTCTTTGCTGCATTTCACCTTTAGAGGGATAGAAAGTGAGGCTTCCTTTACTGTCCTGGTACACACAGAACACGGCCACTGTACCCACCTGCCCACTTTTGCCACGCTATTTAATTTGCCCAAAGAGCTGACACTTTTTCTGCCATCCTAAAATTGTCTGGAATACTAAGTTAGTGTTCCTTTGCTGCCAAGCAAGGTACAACACATGTGCGTTCTACACTCCTTTCCATTTGTGGAACGCAATAATTAACTGAAGGTAGTCCAGCCAATCTTTCACAAAGGTGCAGGCGTGGATATAATGTTGCCTTCATCCAATGTTGGTTCGCTCGATGTCTGACAGCTCAACAATACCATCTGTTTCCACTTCCAAAACAAGTGACGACCTGGCAATCACACTCCCGCTTACGGGTAAAGGGGTGGAAGTTCATCGTGAAAAGCATGTGTGACTGCTGTCCCCACAGTCACAGAAGATGAAGAGCACGCAGAAGCACTTGATGGGGCAGGCGGTGGTTGCACAGCCCCGCTAGGCCGCATTGTAGCACAGTGAAATTCCCTTTGCGACTTATGCTTCATTTTAAGTCTTGTATTTGGTGGGATCGACAGTATGCAGCAAAACCACGCAACATGAAAAGCACTGTTGGGTTCATAAATGATTCTTTCACTTTCCCAAAACAAACAATAAGAACCATGCATTAAATTGAAATAATAGAACCATCTAATCAGTGGCCTACTGCTTGCTAAGCCCTCTGCGTAGCAGCAGTAATTGTGTGTTTGTGCGTGTGTGTGTGTGTGTGTGTGTGTGTGCGAAGACAACTAACTAGTGGTGCATCACAAGAGCTTCCCAGTTATCTACCTAAACATAGACAAAACACATCACCCACCCTGAATACCCTTGTTAGCTGAAGCCTCACAGATAAGGCAGATGATAACAGTGTGAATGCAAACCACACAGCTCTGCAACACAGTCATGTAAATATTGAAAAGCAACATTCAATGCAAACATGTGTCGCTGTCCCTCTATAATTTAAACTGTACGTGACAATTTGACAGTGCAGAGGCAGCAAGTATGATTGTCTATATAGTCGTCCTACCCAGAACAGATATGTGTTTTCATAATAAAACAAAGTGTTGCGTGCACGCATTACTGTCTGGGCACAGCCTACCGTACCCGGGTAATGTGATGTCCAGTTGCCATAAATACAGACTTTACGCTCCTATCATGGTTAACAGTATAGACAGCACCAGAAGAATGTTGGTCTGTGGCACAGGATGCTGCTCACTGGCGTTACGGCACTCCTCATAAAACTCCAAAATGACTCCCCTCACAATTGAACGAAGTGTTTCTGCGGTTGCTCCTTCCTGTGTGCCGATTTACCCCAGCCGCAGCCTAACTACAGTGTTTCGCCAACTGAGTATGCTCTGCCTGACTGTGTCATTCCTTAGGCAAAATCTTAATTTTGGGCTACAGCGCATGCTCGTTTGGACTGTGCCTGAGTCATTCTGCGACCTGCGGCTCAACACACTTACACAGGGCCCTGGTGCTTGACTCACTCTCGGGAGGCCACTAAAACTAACTGCACCCAACATCAGCCCCAGGTGTCCCCTTACACTGCAGTGGCGGTCCGCACTGACCGCAATACAGAGAGTGGCGTCACGAAAATACATATAAAGAAGCATCCAGACTCTTCCTCCACGTGGAGTCCCTGAAGGTAATGCACCAACACAACACCTGTGGGACTTCACACTGACTGAGAAAAGCCTCTTTGCACAGGTACTTGCACTCCGTGCCGGGTCTAAAGCGGGCTTTACACGCTGCGACATCGCTAATGCGGAGTCGTTGGGGTCACGGATTTTGTGACGCACATCCGGCCCCATTAGCGATGCCGTTGCGTGTGACACCGATAAGCGATTTTGCATCGTTGCAAAAACGTGCAAAATCGCTAATCGGGGGTCCATTCTTAAAATCGTTACTGCAGCAGTAACGAAGTTGTTCCTCGTTCCTGCGGCAGCACACATCGCTGCGTGTGACGCCGCAGGAACGAGGAAGCTCCCCTTACCTGCCTCCCGGCCGCTATGAGGAAGGAAGGAGGTGGGCAGGATGTTACGTCCCGCTCATCTCCGCCCCTCCGCTGCTATTGGGCGGCGGTTCAGTGACGCTTCAGTGACGTCGCTGTGACGCTGCACGGACCGCCCCCTTAGAAAGGAGGCGGTTCGCCCGTCACAGCGACGTCGCCGGACAGGTAAAAATGTGTGACGGCTGTTGTGCGGCACGGGCAGCGATTTGCCCGTGTCGCGCAACAGATGGGGGCGGGTACCCACACTAGCGATATCGGGACCGATATCGCAGTGTGTAAAGTAGCCTTAAGTCCTGTGTTGTGCCTAGACAGCATGCTGAAGCGGATAGTCTTTTTTTCAGAAACTGTATTTCATGCTACTGAGCATGCTCAGGCACTTACTGCATCAGAGGCTAGGTCATGTAATGAACTCTTTGGCCCTGCCCCTGATGTGGGGAGCCCATAAAGACCACAGGGCATCAGGTGTCCTGATAATTTGGCCAGGCCACTCCCAACAGGCTTGCAGAGGGCCGCCCCTATGATTTGTCACCTCATTGTTGTTGGTCAGACGATGACTGTTGAAGTGTTTTGGTTGTGGCAGCCATGAGGTCATCATTCAAGTGGCGGTTCAAAATAGGATGCTAGTTATGCCACTCATGACGTGTCACTCTGCTTTTATCTCCAGGAGGTGCATTGTGGTCCACCCTGGTTTCGGGCGGACCCAGGTTATAAAAGGGGCTGGAGCCAAGAAGAAGGTGCCCAGTCTTCTATTATGCTCCGAAAGAGCACACCTCCATGTGTTGAACCCATTGCGGCTTTAGGCCAGAGGTAGGCAGGGATAGGTCATCGATGCAGGCCGCCACCACAGTTGGTAACGCAGAACGTTTAAGAACAGCTCCTGTCCTACCAGTCCTGCTAGTGCAGCCCAGTGGCATAAACAGGCCTGCTGCTGCTGATGCGCCTGCTGTCCACAGGTGTGTCCCCTACGCACACGGACTGCGTAACCAATGGCCCCTGTGTTGTTAACAGGGAGTTCAGGGGCTGGGTGGTCGTGTGGACCCTGTCACGCTAACAGGGCTCCAAGTCTCCAGATCCGAGTTGTGTCTAACTCGGTTCAGGCTACTATTTGTTTGAGAGTCAACCTGCTCTGTATCCTCCACCTAACCTTCCAGTTGCCAACCTCTCCTTTTCCATCTCTGAGCATGGTGGACACCGAATGGCGATTGGGATATCTACCTTTCTCTTTCTTTTCTTCTTAATATTTTTGATATAGCGGTAACATAGTATATACCAACTTATCCAAATCTGCCAGTCCCACCATACCAGATGTTGTTTCTTCAGCAAATGTTAATGTTGCTTAACCACCAAACCCACGGACACAAACTTTTTTACCCTTTCCAACACACCTGTTCCCCTTTCCACCAGCATCTGTCCTTTTTCAACTCAGTTTGTATATGACCAAAAATGCAACTCTGCAGAGACACCGTACTCAACGCCGTCTCAGCACAGCAGCCAGCCCTCGGTCCCTCAGATGTGGACAAGTAAGACCATTTCCTCCTATCGATGAAAAAGCTTTGAGATTCACTCTGTGCACCACTGGTGTTTAGTGGAAAAGCAGATGTAAGATTGCGTACCACCTTCTGCTGATACTCCTGCATACGTGCGTCCCTTTCGATGGTAGGAGTTATTTTGCAAAATTTTGTGTTGTACCGGGGATCTAATAGTGTGGCAACCCAGTAGTCAGCATGACTTGGAATTCGTACAATCTGAGGGTCATGTTCTAGATAGTGCAGCAAGAAGGCGCTCATGTGTCTTGAGCATCCAGGAGGACCAAGTCCTTGGTGTGTTGGTGGCGGAGAGGTGAGAATCGTGCCTCCTTCCTCTGCCCTCTCCCCACAACCTCGCACAACCAAAATGTAAGCAAGCTCTCACTAATCTGCTGAGTCTTCCATGCCCATCGCCAGTTCATCCTCCATTTCTTCCTGGGCTCCTGCACCTTCCTCAACTGTTTTGCTGATACTATGCTAATTTAAAAATTGCTGGAGAATCAGATTAAACACGTGAGCCATACAAGTCACGTGTGTCACATGGGCCTGACGAAGGCACGCTGCCATGTTTGCATCATTGCCGCACACGGCTGTTAAGTCACCACCGTAGTCCGCTACGTCAATTTGTACTCCTGTCGCAAGGTGACAATGTGTTCCTTTCATGCATAGTGCTGATGATGGGAGAGGAGTCGACGCCAGCGGCGCAGGTGGACACAGGTTATGCTCACCCACTGGGATGCGTTACCTTGACAGATGCAGAACCACAGGCTGAATGCAGGTGGTGGGTATCTCACAGATGAAGTACCATCTTTCAGCTACAACCAATGGGAAGAAACAACACCCTTTTTTAGGCCCCTCCTGTCTGAAGACCGCTGCCAGACATAGCTATGAACCTCTGGTTACTGTTACCCCCAGTTTAGTTTTATGAGTTTGTGTGCTTGTTACCTGACTACTTTTCCTGCTTGCTGTTTAGGTACCTCGTTGGCCGATTTGCATTTCACCTCTGCTTGTTTTCTGATTAAGTCCTGTTCCTCCCATTCTGTTCCTCTTCCTCAATTAATGTTTTGACCCTGCATGACTACTATTCTCTGGAACTGCAGCTTTCCACAGATATTGATCAACTTGGGCCATGTGTCATTCAACATCACTGTATAGGGTTTAAAGGGTTTCAGGGTTCTGGGGGTCCAGCTTGGTGAGTGGGTTCCCTCTAGCCTATCCTTTACAGCCCATCTGAGTGTGTCGATCCAGGCAGGCATTACACCGTGCCCTCGACAGAAGGACATGTAGGCCGGGATAGTGTTTTAAACATTGCTGGAGATTCGGATTCAACACGTGAGCCATACAAGGCACGTGTGTCACATTGCCCTGAAGAAGGGCCGCAGACTGTTTAGCATCATTGTCGCACCCGGCATTCCCTGGCTGCTGCTTGAGTGGAAACAACCATTGATGAAACTTGGTCTCACTCTACAGAGCTAACCGTCCACAACTCCTCAGCGGTGTCTCACATTTCCCCTACATTTCAAAGTAAACATTTGACCGCCTGATGGCCTTGAGCTCTGCTGCCAGCATAGTAAAGAGGTGTGTGGGATTCCTTGGGCACAGTTACAAGGAAGGGTGGCCTGACCACACAGGGTTTGGACTGAGGTGCAGGAACAACACGAGATTGATGAGGCAGAAGCAGTGGAGGAACTTGTACATACAGAGGAAGAATTTAAACACACAACTCGTGGGGACGGAAAGACTTGTACAGCAGACACTTCTCCATCTATCACCATAGTTACCCAGTGCCCAGTCAACGACATGTAACGACCCTGTCCATACTTACTGTTCCAAGTATCTGTGGTTAAATGCACCCTGTCACACACAGAGTTTCTCAAGGAAGCGGTGATGTTGTGTGCGACCTGCTGTGTTAGCACGGGCACCCCTTTCTTGGAGAAGGAGTGGCAAATGGCCATCGGCTCTTGGGGCACTGCAATGGGCATACGGTCTCGAAAATCCTCGGTGATAAAAGGGTGTAAAGGCAGCCTTTCTGTAGCCAACAAGTTTGAGATGCTGAAACAAAACCTCTTAGGCATGTCATGCACATCGAAAATCATGTAAAAAACAGCGAGGGGACTCCAACCACAGTCTCCCTCGTTGCCACTAATTGGGCCACACACACCCCACTTAACTGTCATCAGTTGATCCCCCTTTTCAAAATGAAAAAGATGCTTTGCATGAAGCACTCTCAAAAATACGTGTGCCTTTAGCGTCCTCTGGCTGACCCAGGGGAAGAAAATTCCTCTGAGAGCCATGACTTGTTCATCTTGGTTCTTTTAGAAACACAGCGAGGGGACTCCAACCACAGTCTCCCTCGTTTCCACTAATCGGGCCACACACACCCCACTTGACTGGCATCAGTTGATCCCCCTTTTTAAAATGAAAAAGATGCTTTGCATGAAGCACTCTCAAAAATACGCGTTCCTTTCGCCTCCCCTGGATGACCCAGGGGAAGAAAAGTCCTCTGAGAGCCATGCCAACATTGTCAGTGGACAGACGCGTTTGCATATCTGCCAGCAGACCCCCAGCAGCACTGAAGACAGGTTCCGAGAGAAAGCGGGCTGCAGGACACGACAAGATCCCCAAGGCGTACGTGGTAAGCTCAGGCAATTAATCCAGATTGGAAGCCTAAAATGAGCAGGGCTCAAGTTGCACAGTAATGGCATCAATGTTTCCTTGCATATACTCATATATCTGTGTCTCCTCCTCTTTTTCCTTGTCCAGCTCTTTTGGTTTCGCATGAGTATATGTCCTTGTCACTTTCCCATGTGTTTGTGTTGTGTTGTGAGTTGTTTGTCACCTTTTGGACACCTTTGAGGGTGTTTTCTAGGTGTTTTTATGTGTTTGTGATTGCCTGCCATTGTTTCCTATGCGGTTCGAGTGGTTCGCCGAACCGGTTCGCCAAACCGAACTCGAACGAGACCTCCGTTCGGCGAACCGAACTCGAGCCGAACCGCGACCGGTTCTCTCATCTCTAATGGTAACCTCTGCTTCAATGGAAACATTGTGCTGAGGGGTATAGGAATTTAAAAATAAATTAGGGGTCTCGATTTACTAAGGCAATCCTAATCAGGGTCATTTCTTAGAGAACTTGGGAATTGTCCCTAAAATGAGGAAAACTCATTAGGGCTTCATAACGGGATAGGGTCATTACAGCTGTAAATAAAAGGGTACTGAGGACAGATTTTGTTGCCCAGTAGGAGCAGAGTATGTGGTTTTTGTTGTTGTTTTTTCAATAAATTCATGTTGAGGCTAATACCCCTATTATTTTCTATTTCAGAGACATTGGTGAAACTCCATGAACAGAAATGGAAGGCCATGGGTTTTATGTATTGAAGGGCATAGAAATTGGTTTGCTGGGCGATTAATTGTAGGGATTCTTGGGTGGCAAAAATTTTGAAAAAATCAAAGGAGGTAAAATTAGTGACGCCAACTTTTGTACCATAGGCTGCTGGAAACTGGGGAATTTGCAGGGAAAAGGACTGATCAGGATAGTTCTATGAAGAGGGGACTGCAGAACCTACATCTACCTTACATCTGTGACCTAGTCTCCCGGTACCTACCTGCACGCAACCTCAGATCCTCACAAGATCTCCTTCTCTGCCCCTCCCTTATCTCCTCTTCCCACAATCGCGTACAAGATTTCTCCCGTGCATCCCCCCTACTCTGTAACGCTCTACCTCAGCACATCAGACTCTCCCCTACCGTGGAAAGCTTCAAGAGGAACCTCAAGACCCATCTCTTCCAACAAGCCTACAACCTGCAATAGCCCTCAGTCCAGTAGACCACTGCGCAACCAGCTCTGTCCTCACCTATCGTACCATCACCCATTCCCTGTAGACTGTGAGCCCTCGCGGGCAGGGTCCTCTCTCCTCCTGTACCAGTCTGTTATGTACTGTTAATGATTGTTGTACATATACCCTTTCACTTGTAAAGCGCCATGGAATAAATGGCGCTATAATAATAAATAATAATAATAATAATAATAATAACCTGGCCCTGCCACTGACGTTTCAGCAGTGACGACTGACTCTGCTACCATCAGACTGTGGGATCCTGTGGAGGAAGCCGAGTTGTCACTGTTTCAAAACAGTTCTGCTTTAGAGGCAAATTCTGTATCTGTCCCGGAACTGCCGGAGCTAAGCAGCGTACACGCCTGCTCCATAGTAAGCATTCTGAGGGCCACTATTGTATTTTATATACTTGCCTAACATTAAAAGAATAAAACCTAAAAGCAAACCTAACACTAGTAAACCTAAACCTAATCTAAGACTGGTATTTTTTTAGTTGTATTTTATTATTTTTCTTTTATTATACTTTTGTTGTGTAAATTTTATAAAACCCAGAACACTAAACCCTAACCCAGCTATTAGTAAAGAAAGAAAAAAAAATCATAAGAGAAAAAAGAAATTAAAAAAATAAAATGTAATCGTATTAGGGGGATAACAAGGGGAATGGTGTTGGGGTGATGATCTGGGGGTGATGATCAGGAGATTGGGGTAGGGTTCATTGATTTGATCTTGAACTTGATTCTAACTTCACTGACAGGACAGCACTTGTATCCCTCTTATCTCCCAGAACAACTACAAGGAGAGAAGAGAGAGGCACAGGATCACCGTTATGTAACTGGTCTCGTTCGTGTTCTCCAGGTTCTCTGTTATTCCTGGTAGCTGAAATCCTGGAGATTTTGCAGCTCTGGGGGCACAATTTCCTTATTCCCTATTTCCTGAGTGACCACCATTTTAATGCGCATTGGTGGTTGTTAAGGGGTTAAAGAAACATTAAACCATTGCATCAAACAGGGAGCAGTGGCCAGGTCCGCATGTCTGGTAGTCAGTGGAAGTGTTACCTTAGGAAAGAACGACTGAATCTTTCAGAAATCTAGGGACTGAAGGGAGATTTATATTGAGATGTTACTCCCTGGCTGAGATTTTAGTGAAAAAACACAATCATAGGGGAAATGTATCCAAATTATTGGAAGGAAGAGTAAAGCAGTGACCCATAGTGACCAGGAGTTCAGCCCTGATGTGAATAAAAGTTAATACATTACACCCTGTTCTCTTTAAGGGTAAATAGAAAAAATACTTATACATAAGATATAAATTGAAACTATTACTAGCACATGATGGTGAATTGTCCTGTTTATTGCTTGTAAAAGTCCTCTTAGGTTCCTCTATGCCACTAGTGGTTGTAGTAGGAGATCCACCTAGGGCAGAAGATGACAAGTTGCCATTGTTTTTATGTTGTGTTTATCCATCGGCACTCAGGAGAGGAAAAACCCCCTGTGGGGGAAACCTCTAGGGAACCATGGCCTATGGATAACTGTCCTTCCCTGGGGGCACAAGGCAACATGCCATCTAGAAGTTCTGGTCCACGGTCTTTTTACTGACTCCTGGTAGGATTTTCATGGTCTTCATCTTCTTCTTGTATTTGGACACTGCAGTACACCAGAATGTAGCAACACCCCCAGCCTTCAATAGGAAGGAGTGGATATGGCTGCATGTTACACTGCAGGTCACGGCCCTCAGGACACTCCTAGTGTTGATTGATTAGGAGCCAGGACTGACAAGTAGTCAGGAGTGCACTCTAAGACTCGTTGGCTCTTTCTGGTGCATATCATTGCCATTAGAAGCTCTGCTGGGACATGTCTTCAGAGCTCTTTATTTCCACCATCTTATCCTCCTCCAGATTCTGTGGTAGGCGACCTTCACAAAAAGAGATACTAGGTTAGAAATAACTTTTACATATTAATGGGACACATGAAATGGGATTATCTTAATGGGAAAACACCTCCAGGTTTGGCCCTATGGGCAATCAGCAAACTGTAAGCAACACTAAAGGGTGCTTTACACGCTGCAACATCAATAGCGATTGCTAGCAATGTTGCGAGCGTTAGCACCTGCCCCCGTCACTCGTGCGACATTTGTTGATCGCTGCCGTAGGAAAAATTATTGCTACGTCAGCGTCACACGCACATACCTTGGCAGCGACGTCGCTGTGACCGCCGAACAATCCCTCCCTCAAGGGGGACGTGGATTCGGCGTCATAGCGACGTCACTGCGGCGTCACTAAGCGGCTGGCCAATAGAAGCGGAGGGGCGGAGATGAGCGGCACATAACCTACCACCCACCTCCTTCCTTCCGCATTGCTGGTGGATACAGGTAAGGAGTTGTATGTAATTCCTGCGGTGTCACACATAGCGATGTGTGATGCTGCAGGAATGACAAACAACCTCGTTACTCACCTGACAACGATATTTGGTGTTTGGACGATCTCTCCAAAACCAACGATTTTAACCACTTTTGCAATCGTTGAAGGTCGCTCGTACGTGTTACACGCTGCGATGTCGCTAACGACGCCGGATGTGTATCACAAACACTGTGACCCCAACAATAAATCATTAGCGATATCGCACCATGTAAAGCACCCTTAAGAGTTTTCCTCACTACACTGTGCTAACTGATTCTCATGGGACAAGATGGGGTTTCATGACCCCTATCCCAGTCCCATTTACAATGACTCACCTGTGATGGGGTGTTTTAGGTCTCCAAATAGGTGTTTTAGCTTTCTGCATCTGCTTTACAACCTTCCATCCATCATCAGCAAATGTGAATCCACAGAAAAGATTTTGATTTTTTTTAACCATTCGTGGTTTAGTGGCTTCGGAGAAAGAAAGGACATCTTTCATTGCATCTGATGTCATCACTGGTGGCTGTGGACAAAATATTCAAGAATCAGTGTTTATAAAGAAGTCACACAATAGAGATGTACTGCTGTCACCATCTTCTCTGGGTCATATACTTACAGGTGGTAGGTGGAATGGTGGAGATGCTTTGCCGCCCTCTATTTCTGTCCAGTTGATCTCCGTAAAGAATGGATGATCTTTAATGTTGTCCACGAATTTCTGCCGACTCTTTGGTGATTTGTCCAAGAGCTGGGAACATACAATTTAGACATTTATTCAGCCTTCAGTCATTATCCTTTTTTATTGTTGTGTTTTTCATAGTATTCAAAAACGTTATTACTGAGTTGTGCCTTTATACTCACCCCCTTTATGACGGCTTTGACTTGGGGGTCCAGTTCTTTTGGGAAGGCAGGATCATCATTGATCAGTGCCATCTCGATGTTCTCCTCAATTTCATCTTCACTGAATGGATATCTGCCAGTAGCCATCTCATATATCACAACACCAGCAGAGAACCAGTCCACTGCTGTGTTGTATGGCTTCTCTAAAAGAATCTGTGAAGACATAAAGAAGACAATAAGAATATTGACCAGACAGCGGAACACATGGAGATGTCCAGTCTTGTATTGAGATAACTCAGGGACATGTAAATGATTCCTCACCTCAGGAGCCATATATTTAAGCGTCCCGGCCCATCCTGTCGTTTTTGCATTGCCAAAGATGTTCATCACGGCAAGACCAAAATCAGCAATCTTCAAGTGACCATTGTTGTCCAGTAAGATGTTGTCTGATTTTATATCTCTGGTAGAAAAAAAGAGATAATAACATATTTATTATATTAACCGGGCGGAAGACCCATTGTGGCCTGAGATAAAAAGTGTCTACAGAGGGCATTAGGATGAGGGTATAAGACTATTCATACCAGGTCTACATAGAAGGTGTGCCGTACTTACCTGTGTATAATGCCTCTGCTGTGGAGAAACTGCAGCCCACAGATCAGCTCAGCTGCAATAAATCTGATGAGAAAAAAAGAAATCCATCAAAATCCAATATTTCATCCACTAAACTAAGAGTGATAATGACATAAAGCCGAATATCCCTGACAACCATTATCTTCATCTAATATATGACATTCTATCTTACCTGATGGCTGGAATGGGAATAGGGGCATAAGTTGTCATGAAGCCTCTAAGGTCTCCTCCACTGAGATATTCCATGGCGTAGAAAACATAGTCCTGTGTAAAACAGAGGAAATAATGAAATATTGTCGATATGAGGCACTGGTTGCACTGGTTTTAATCAATGTTCTTCTAAGTCACATTCTTTTAACAAATACTATGACTGTGACTATGACTGTGACCTAGAAGAACATTGCACACAAATTGGCACATAGAGTAGATAAATTTAATACATCGATGACTCAGAAATGTTGGATTATGAGCCTCTTACCTGGGACTGGAAGGTGGCAAAAGCCCGAGAAATGAATGGACTCTTCCTAATCATCTCCAGTACTTGTCGCTCTATCAGGACATCGTCTCTTGAGTCCTTGACTAGGAGCCTCTTCTTCACCATCTTCACTGCCAGTTGTTTTTGGCAGGCCTGATGTGTGGCCAACATGACCTGGAGGATACAGAGAGTTAGAACTGGAGGAAAGGCCTGAGCTGCCATGAGATGTGATGAGAAGATGTGAAGCAGTGATGCTCCTAGAGTCATATTACTGCTCCACATCAGACACATGAGGAAGATGTCACCACAATGTCTAATACTTACTTTACCATATGAGCCCTCTCCAAGGATTTTATGGAAGGTGAAGCTCTCCACTCCCGTCACAATGATGGGAGATTCAGCTGGTGTTATACCTGGTGGGGAAGGGAGAAATAAGATGTGACAGAAAGCCAATATCTGTATGTGAATATAATAGTTCATGCAACACAATCTCCATTTTGTTACATTATCTGACTTCTTACATAAATCTCAACTTTCACTCTTTATTTGATTTGTCTTAATTTTTACTTTTTATTATATATCATAACCTCTGCTCTAATTAAGTTTTTTGGAACAGTGAACCACAGCATTACGCAAAAAGATAACCACTGCAGAACCAAACCAGCAGACTATAATCAAAAAATATATTATAGGGAAGTGTGTTACCATTAACAATAAATTACATGCTTTTTGATATAAATGATGTAATTCATTATTAAAAATGTGATTATATTATATTATGCTATATTGTATTAAGATTGTTTTATCTTTCATGTATTATGATTGGCTTATATTCTATGTCTTGTTAAATACTTATTGGTTATTTTCTAAAACCTGCTCTTACTATAATAAAGGCTGGATAACAGGTTTGGCCCCCAGAGAGACACTTTGATGTACACACCATGTGTCTATGTATTTTGCTTCTCCATCTGACCACTATCCCCAGAGGGAGATGGCATACAGACAATAGGCTATAGGGGGCTTCATAGAAATACCAATTTCTGGAGCCCATTGTATTTCTGCAGTAAGAAAATAATAGACCTAGCTAATGCCAAAGTGGCCTCCTACAGATGGGTACAAAAATATAGGGGGGTACCAAAGAGAAAGAAGACCGTAATCATAATAAGTGGGTTCCTACGAAAAATCCTGTCATTGACTAAATTTAGGATACTGGGTCTCTGTGTCTTTATTATTATTATTATTATTTATTATTATAGCGCCATTTATTCCATGGCGCTTTACAAGTGAAAGAGGGTATACGTACAACAATTATTAACAGTACAAGACAACCTGGTATAGGAGGAGAGAGGACCCTGCCCGCGAGGGCTCACAGTCTACAGGGAATGGGTGATGGTACAATAGGTGAGGACAGAGCTGGTTGCGCAGTGGTCTACTGGGCTGAGGGCTATTGTAGGTTGTAGGCTTGTTGGAAGAGGTGGGTCTTGAGGTTCCTCTTGAAGCTTTCCACGGTAGTGGAGAGTCTGATGTGCTGAGGTAGAGCGTTCCAGAGTATGGGGGATGCACGGGATAAATCTTGTACACGATTGTGGGAAGAGGAGATAAGAGAGGAGCAGAGAAGGAGATCTTGTGAGGATCTAAGGTTGCGTGCAGGTAGGTACTGGGAGACTAGGTCACAGATGTAGGGAGGAGACAGGTTGTGCATGGTTTTGTATGTCATGGTTAATGTTTTGAACTGGAGTCGTTGGGCGATGGGAAGCCAGTGAAGGGATTGGCAGAGTGGCGAGGCTGGGGAGTAGCGAGGGGAGAGGTGGATTAAGCGGGCTGCAGAGTTTAGGATAGATTGGAGGGGTGCAAGAGTGTTGGAAGGGAGGCCAGAGAGCAGGAGGTTGCAGTAGTCGAGGCGGGAGATGATGAGGGCATGCACTAATGTTTTTGCAGATTCTTGGTTAAGAAAAGCACGGATCCGGGAGATATTTTTGAGTTGTAATCGGCATGAGTTGAAGAGGGCTTGGATGTGTGGCTTGAAGGATAGAGCAGAGTCGAGGGTCACTCCAAGGCAACGAGCTTGTGAGACTGGGGTGAGTGAGCAACCATCAAGTTTGATGGAAAGGCTTGTTGGAGGAGATGAGTGAGGAGGAGGAAAGACAATAAACTATGTTTTGTCCATGTTAAGTTTTAGGAATCGTGCAGAGAAGAAGGATGAAATAGCAGACAAACATTGTGGTATTTTGGTTAGTAGAGAGGTAATGTCAGGTCCAGAGAGGTAGATCTGTGTGTCATCGGCATAGAGATGATACTGGAAGCCGTGGGACTCTATGAGCTGTCCCAAGCCGAAGGTATAGATGGAGAACAGCAGGGGTCCAAGAACTGAGCCTTGAGGGACACCGACAGATAGGGGGCGAGATGAGGAAGTGGTGTGAGAATGGGAGACGCTGAAAGTTCGGTCGGTTAGGTATGAGGAGATCCAAGATAGGGCCAAGTCTGTGATGCCCAGAGATGAGAGAATCTGTAGTAGGAGGGAATGAGGAAACAACAAAGAGCCAGCACCAATGTGCACTAAGGCATCAAATATTCCAAACTGCATTATAAATTTTTTTTTTTTTTTTTTTTTTTTTTTTTTTGAGATTTTTGGCAAAAAATTGCAATTTCTTGAGCTGCTTCGCCACGTCACGGCAAATCTCATTTGAAGCAGTCCTACACTAAAATATTTTTATAAAATGTGCCATGCGGCCTCACATATAAATAGCAGAACTGCTCTCAGCAGCACTCACCTGGTCTATTGCAGTCCCGTACCCATGACTGAGTCATGGCTGTGGGCGGGACAGGTCCAAGCAAATGCTGCATGAAGTATATATATAGCCTGTGGACAAAGCCTGATGACCCAATGTGAACAGTCACCAAACGCCAAAATCTATACAGATGGAATACATCCCAAATTGGGGTGCATAGCAAGGTGGAGGTCAACCACCGACCAATTCAACAAAGAAACAACAAAGAGCCAGCACCAATGTGCACTAAGGCATCAAATATTCCAAACTGCATTATAAAAATTTTTTTTTTTTTTTTTTTTTTTTTTTTTTTGAGATTTTTGGCAAAAAATTGCAATTTCTTGAGCTGCTTCGCCACGTCACGGCAAATCTCATTTGAAGCAGTCCTACACTAAAATATTTTTATAAAATGTGCCATGCGGCCTCACATATAAATAGCAGAACTGCTCTCAGCAGCACTCACCTGGTCTATTGCAGTCCCGTACCCATGACTGAGTCATGGCTGTGGGCGGGACAGGTCCAAGCAAATGCTGCATGAAGTATATATATAGCCTGTGGACAAAGCCTGATGACCCAATGTGAACAGTCACCAAACGCCAAAATCTATACAGATGGAATACATCCCAAATTGGGGTGCATAGCAAGGTGGAGGTCAACCACCGACCAATTCAACAAAGAAACAACAAAGAGCCAGCACCAATGTGCACTAAGGCATCAAATATTCCAAACTGCATTATAAAAGTTTTTTTTTTTTTTTTTTTTTTTTTTTTTGAGATTTTTGGCAAAAAATTGCAATTTCTTGAGCTGCTTCGCCACGTCACGGCAAATCTCATTTGAAGCAGTCCTAAACTAAAATATTTTTATAAAATGTGCCATGCGGCCTCACATATAAATAGCAGAACTGCTCTCAGCAGCACTCACCTGGTCTATTGCAGTCCCGTACCCATGACTGAGTCATGGCTGTGGGCGGGACAGGTCCAAGCAAATGCTGCATGAAGTATATATATAGCCTGTGGACAAAGCCTGATGACCCAATGTGAACAGTCACCAAACGCCAAAATCTATGAATTGGTCGGTGGTTGACCTCCACCTTGCTATGCACCCCAATTTGGGATGTATTCCATCTGTATAGATTTTGGCGTTTGGTGACTGTTCACATTGGGTCATCAGGCTTTGTCCACAGGCTATATATATACTTCATGCAGCATTTGCTTGGACCTGTCCCGCCCACAGCCATGACTCAGTCATGGGTACGGGACTGCAATAGACCAGGTGAGTGCTGCTGAGAGCAGTTCTGCTATTTATATGTGAGGCCGCATGGCACATTTTATAAAAATATTTTAGTGTAGGACTGCTTCAAATGAGATTTGCCGTGACGTGGCGAAGCAGCTCAAGAAATTGCAATTTTTTGCCAAAAATCTCAAAAAAAAATTTTTATAATGCAGTTTGGAATATTTGATGCCTTAGTGCACATTGGTGCTGGCTCTTTGTTGTTTCTTTGTTGAATTGGTCGGTGGTTGACCTCCACCTTGCTATGCACCCCAATTTGGGATGTATTCCATCTGTATAGATTTTGGCGTTTGGTGACTGTTCACATTGGGTCATCAGGCTTTGTCCACAGGCTATATATATACTTCATGCAGCATTTGCTTGGACCTGTCCCGCCCACAGCCATGACTCAGTCATGGGTACGGGACTGCAATAGACCAGGTGAGTGCTGCTGAGAGCAGTTCTGCTATTTATATGTGAGGCCGCATGGCACATTTTATAAAAATATTTTAGTGTAGGACTGCTTCAAATGAGATTTGCCGTGACGTGGCGAAGCAGCTCAAGAAATTGCAATTTTTTGCCAAAAATCTCAAAAAAAATTTTTTATAATGCAGTTTGGAATATTTGATGCCTTAGTGCACATTGGTGCTGGCTCTTTGTTGTTTCTTTGTTGAATTGGTCGGTGGTTGACCTCCACCTTGCTATGCACCCCAATTTGGGATGTATTCCATCTGTATAGATTTTGGCGTTTGGTGACTGTTCACATTGGGTCATCAGGCTTTGTCCACAGGCTATATATATACTTCATGCAGCATTTGCTTGGACCTGTCCCGCCCACAGCCATGACTCAGTCATGGGTACGGGACTGCAATAGACCAGGTGAGTGCTGCTGAGAGCAGTTCTGCTATTTATATGTGAGGCCGCATGGCACATTTTATAAAAATATTTTAGTGTAGGACTGCTTCAAATGAGATTTGCCGTGACGTGGCGAAGCAGCTCAAGAAATTGCAATTTTTTGCCAAAAATCTCAAAAAAAAATTTTTATAATGCAGTTTGGAATATTTGATGCCTTAGTGCACATTGGTGCTGGCTCTTTGTTGTTTCTTTGTTGAATTGGTCGGTGGTTGACCTCCACCTTGCTATGCACCCCAATTTGGGATGTATTCCATCTGTATAGATTTTGGCGTTTGGTGACTGTTCACATTGGGTCATCAGGCTTTGTCCACAGGCTATATATATACTTCATGCAGCATTTGCTTGGACCTGTCCCGCCCACAGCCATGACTCAGTCATGGGTACGGGACTGCAATAGACCAGGTGAGTGCTGCTGAGAGCAGTTCTGCTATTTATATGTGAGGCCGCATGGCACATTTTATAAAAATATTTTAGTGTAGGACTGCTTCAAATGAGATTTGCCGTGACGTGGCGAAGCAGCTCAAGAAATTGCAATTTTTTGCCAAAAATCTCAAAAAAAAATTTTTATAATGCAGTTTGGAATATTTGATGCCTTAGTGCACATTGGTGCTGGCTCTTTGTTGTTTCTTTGTTGAATTGGTCGGTGGTTGACCTCCACCTTGCTATGCACCCCAATTTGGGATGTATTCCATCTGTATAGATTTTGGCGTTTGGTGACTGTTCACATTGGGTCATCAGGCTTTGTCCACAGGCTATATATATACTTCATGCAGCATTTGCTTGGACCTGTCCCGCCCACAGCCATAACTCAGTCATGGGTACGGGACTGCAATAGACCAGGTGAGTGCTGCTGAGAGCAGTTCTGCTATTTATATGTGAGGCCGCATGGCACATTTTATAAAAATATTTTAGTGTAGGACTGCTTCAAATGAGATTTGCCGTGACGTGGCGAAGCAGCTCAAGAAATTGCAATTTTTTGCCAAAAATCTCAAAAAAAAAATTTTTATAATGCAGTTTGGAATATTTGATGCCTTAGTGCACATTGGTGCTGGCTCTTTGTTGTTTCTTTGTTGAATTGGTCGGTGGTTGACCTCCACCTTGCTATGCACCCCAATTTGGGATGTATTCCATCTGTATAGATTTTGGCGTTTGGTGACTGTTCACATTGGGTCATCAGGCTTTGTCCACAGGCTATATATATACTTCATGCAGCATTTGCTTGGACCTGTCCCGCCCACAGCCATGACTCAGTCATGGGTACGGGACTGCAATAGACCAGGTGAGTGCTGCTGAGAGCAGTTCTGCTATTTATATGTGAGGCCGCATGGCACATTTTATAAAAATATTTTAGTGTAGGACTGCTTCAAATGAGATTTGCCGTGACGTGGCGAAGCAGCTCAAGAAATTGCAATTTTTTGCCAAAAATCTCAAAAAAAAAAAATTTTTATAATGGAGTTTGGAATATTTGATGCCTTAGTGCACATTGGTGCTGGCTCTTTGTTGTTTCTTAGTAGGAGGGAATGGTCTACTGTGTCGAAGGCAGAGGACAGGTCCAGGAGGAGGAGGATAGAGTAGTGTCGCTTGGCTTTGGCGGTTAGTAGATCATTGGTGACTTTGGTTAGGGCAGTTTCGGTAGAATGATGTGGTCGGAAGCCAGATTGAAGCCGGTCAAAGAGGGAGCAGGAGGAGAGGTATGAGGACAATTCAAGATGGACATGCTGTTCCAGTAGTTTTGAGGCGTAGGGGAGAAGGGATATGGGGCGATAGTTTGACACAGAGGATGGGTCAAGGGAGGGCTTTTTGAGGATGGGTGTAATAGAGGCATGTTTAAAGCATGAAGGGAATACACCACTTGCTAGTGATAGGTTGAAGAGGTGGGTTAGGGCTGGGATGAGGACTGCGGTGATATTGGGGATGAGGTGCGATGGGAGCGGGTCCAGTGCATAGGTGGTTAGATGTGATCTTGAGAGTAGAGTGGAGAGATTATTTTCTGTCATGGTGGAGAAGCTGGATTTGGAGGAAGAGGGATGAGTAGCTATGATGAGGGGCTGTGGTGATTGTGGGCCAAAGCTTGCTCTGATGTTGTCAATCTTCCGCTTGAAGAAAGAGGCAAAGTCTTCAGCTGAGATGAGAGGAGAGGGAGGTGGTGCCGGAGGACGGAGGAGAGAATTGAAAGTGTTGAATAGCTGTTTAGGGTTGTGAGAGAAAGAAGTTATGAGGGATGAGAAGTAGGTTTGTTTTGCAGCAGTGAGTGTGGACTTGAAAGTGGTGAGGGACTCTTTATATGCAATGAAGTGCTCAGTGGAATGAGACCTCTTCCATCTGCGCTCAGCAATTCTGGAAGCCCGTCTAAGTTCTTTAGTCTGCCTTGTGTGCCAGGGTTGCCTGTTGATTGTGCGGGTTTTGGTGTGTGTGAGGGGGGCAGCTGATTCGAGAGCTGCAGAGATTGTAGTGTTGTATAAAGTTGCAGCGGCATCTGCATCATGTAGAAATGCAATGTCTGTGAGGGGGAAAAGGGACTGAGAAAGGGCGTGTAAATCAATGTGTTTGATATTTCTGCGAGGGTGTGAAAATTTGTGGAGGGGGGGTTGCATACTTGGAGAAGAGAGGGAAGAGAATGTGAGTAGGTTGTGGTCAGACAGGGGGAGAGTCAAGTTAGAGAGGTTAGATAGGGAACAGAGGCGAGTGAAGATGAGGTCCAGCGTGTGGCCATCTTTGTGAGTAGCTGCAGAAGACCATTGGGTGAGGCTGAAGGAGGAAGTGAGTGTTAGAAGTTTGGAGACAGATGAGTGGGAAGTGTCAATGGGGATATTGAAATCACCCATGATGATGGTGGGGATGTCGGTGGAAAGGAAGTGTAGTAGCCAGGTGGTGAAATGGTCAAAAAAGGCAGTGGCTGGCCCTGGAGGGCGGTAAATGACAGCCAGCTGAAGGTTGGAGGGGGCGTAGATGCGTACGGAGTGCACGTCAAAAGAGGGGAGCGTGACAGAGGGTGGTAGTGGAATTGGTGTAAAGGAGCATTGGTCGGACAGGAGCAAACCAACTCCTCCACCATGCTTGTTACTGGGGCGGGGGGTGTGAGAGAGTTGGAGACCACCATAAGAAAGTGCAGCAGGAGAGGCAGTGTCAGAGGGGGTGAGCCAGGTTTCTGTGATGGCGAGGAAGGAAAGTTTATTAGTGATGAACAGATCATGAATATAGGATAGTTTGTTGCAGACAGAGCGAGCGTTCCATAGAGCTCCTGTTAGTGGGACTGGGGGAGCGGGGGCTGGGTGAATGGGTATGAGGTTTGCGAGGTTGCGGAAATTTTTGTTAGGTTGTTGAAGAGGGTTTGAAGTGACAATAGGGATGTGGTGAGGAGGACCAGGATTTGAAGCAATATCCCCAGCAGTGAGGAGAAGCAGTGAGAGTGTTAGTAAGTGGGAGCAGGAGAGGCCATGAGATGGACGTGTGTGTCTGGAGACACTGGGTGTAATATTGAGGAAAATGTCTGAGGGGAAGGTGAGATGGGTGGGGAGGATGGAGGGAGAGATAAATAGTTCATTACTGGCTTTAGGGATCAGAGGGGCAGTAAAAAGTGAAGTATTATAGGGGTGAGAGTGAATAGAAACACAAACATTATTTACATTGCCTATGTATGCCGTTACCTTCCGGTCACTTCCGGCCACTTCCGGCCTAATTCAATGCATCATACTTATATGGTGCATACTTGTATTGGTGCAGACGAAAAGTCTTGTGCAGACTTTTAGTTGCCCCACTATATACACATACAAGTGAACTCAGCTGTGAAGGGGTGGGTTGCAAGACTAACCCCTTGATCACTCAATCAAAAAAAAAATCTTAGATCTGTACTCACCTGAGAGCTGCTCAGTGTCAGTATTGGGGTAAACACTGGGTCCATCCACAGCTTTGTCCCCCATCGCTTTTTCCATTTTTTTCTTTTTCATGAAACTCTCTGGTATCGGGCTTCCAGGTCTTTTTGAAGCTTTGATAATGATGCCATCTTTTTCCTTTTTTTTCTTTTTCATGATACTCTCCTGTATCGGACTTCCAGGTCTTTTTGAAGCTTTGATAATGATGCCATCTTTTTCCTTTTTTTTCTTTTTCATGATACTCTCCTGTATCGGGCTTCCAGGTCTTTTTGAAGCTTTGATAATGATGCCATCTTTTTCCTTTTTTTTCTTTTTCATGATACTCTCTGGTATCGGGCTTCTAGGTCTTTTTGAAGCTTTGATAATGATGCCATCTTTTTCCTTTTTTTTCTTTTTCATGATACTCTCTGGTATCGGGCTTCCAGGTCTTTTTGAAGCTTTGATAATGATGCCATCTTTTTCCTTTTTTTTCTTATTCATGATACTCTCTGGTATCGGGCTTCCAGGTCTTTTTGAAGCTTTGATAATGATGCCATCTTTTTCCTTTTTTTTCCTATTCATGATACTCTCTGGTATCGGGCTTCCAGGTCTTTTTGAAGCTTTGATAATGATGCCATCTTTTTCCTTTTTTTTCTTTTTCATGATACTCTCCTGTATCGGGCTTCCAGGTCTTTTTGAAGCTTTGATCATGTTTTGATTGGTGCCCTCTTGTTCACCCTCTGATGCTTCTATTCTCCTCTTTCTTGAGACCTTACCAAGTCTCTCTCCCTTTCTCTTCCTATTATTCAGCTCCATAGATGTCGTTTTGGGCTGAGGAAGGTCCTGTCCACCTCTAGGGCGCTCCCGGATGTAGTCTAGAACTGCTCCCATGACAGGCCTTCTGCTTTTCAGTCAAATATTTTATATCAAACCAAAATTTGCCAAGCGCAAGAAAAATTGCCCTCACCCACTAAGTGATGAAAACAACTGGATAATATTCAGGCTGCAGAGACATTTCATTGATTCCGTGACATCACAAAGGCAATTGTGACATCATCATATTCTAATGATCACATGACATGACAGAGGGGCCAAAGCCAAAGGTCAAGTGACATCACAGCGGAACCAAAGCCAAAGGTCAAGTGACATCACAAAGGGACCAAAGGCAAAGTTGAAATGACAGCAACGATGGGCCAGTGACATCATGAGCCTGGCTTATAGGCCTGAGTTTATTAACAGTTGTAAAGTTTCTGTATAATTTCTAAAAAGCTAATGTAACACCAAAATAAAACCTTTTCAATACAAAACCCTTAATTAATATTAATTTATATTTTGACAGCTTTTCTTTTTGCGTTTACACAATTTATCACTTATTTTAAATAACGTAAAATATTGATAAGAATGGATATTTTAAAAATGTATATTTATTTAAAAAGTTATTTATTTTGGGTCAGTTTTGATAAATGATGTCCATTTTTACAGGTATTTGCCATAGAGACCTTATACTTCAGAACATTTGTATTCAGATTAGATATTCTTCAGTGAGCAAAATAGCCTGGACTCTACACTGATATAAAAAGTCTACACACCCCCATTAAATGCCAGGTTTTTATCAAGTAAAACTATCATACCAAGAAGACTCATTTAAGAACAGTTTTCCCATTTTAATGTCATCAAGAATCTGAACAAATGAATCGAGTAACAAAGGAGTGAAATAAAAACAAAAAAACTAAATGAATGTGATGACATACATTTAGGTCCATAAATATATTTGGATACTGACACAAATGTTGGGTTTTTTACCTGGTTACTGAAACATATTCAAGTTATAGGTATATAATGGACATGGACATAAAGTTCTGACTTTTAGCTTTCATTTGAGGGTATCCACATTAAAATTAAATGAAGGGTTTAGGAGTTTCCGCTCCTTTACATGTGCCCCCCTGGTTTTAATGGGCCCAAAAGTAATTGCACATTTGACTCTCAGGCTGGTTCATGGGCCGGTGTGGGCAATGCCTTTGATGTTTTATTCTCAATTAAGCACATAAAAGGCCTGGAGTTGATTTGAGGTATGGCACTTGCAATGGCACCCAAGTGCAAAATTTTGACCTGGCCCCCACCTCGTCCCCACCCCCTCGTGCTACAGGATAATTATGCTAACACTTGGCTCTTAACCTCAGCACCCAGCTTTCCCATACTCCTTTATCCTGATATAATATCTAGTATTATAATGCACCCCCCTAGGCCTTCATATATAATAATGCAACTCCCATAGTATTCCATATATTATAATGCATCCCCCATAGTCCTTCATATCATATAATGCATCTCATAGTTCTCCATATATTATAATACACTCCCCATAGTCCTCCATATAGTATAATACATTTCCCATAGTCCTCCATATAGTATAATACATTTCCCATAGTCCTCCATATAGTATAAAGCACGCCTATGGCCCTCCATATATTATAATGCAGCCCCCATATACCTCCATGTAGTATAATGCACCCCCAAAACTCCTGCATATAGTTCAATGCACCCCCATAGTCCTCGATATAGTATTATTTACCCCCCATATAGTATCATGTAGCCCCCTCATAGTAATCATGCAGCCCTCATAAAGTTTCATGCAGCCCCCATAAAGCATTATGCAGCTCCCATATTCTTCCATATTGTAGCATAGAACTCCCATATCATTTAATGCACCCCTTAGTCATCTGTCTGCCATGAATAAATACATACTCACTTCTCCTTGTGCCCCCGCTGCTCCGGTCCCCTCAGTATGTCCACTGTTCTGCTGCTCGGCACATCTCAGCTTAGTTTGCAGTAGTGATGTCATCATCGCAGTCTGCTGTGCTGACACATCAGAGCGCAGACACAGCGGGAGAATGATGAGAGAGGAAGCATGATGCTCACTTGTCATTTTTTTCAATTGTATTGGCATCTGTGATGCCAATACAATCGAATGTGCAATCCCCAGGGTCGGTCGGAAGGCGACCCCTGCAACCGCGATTGTTCTGCCCCTGGGTGCGTGCATTTTGAAGTTGTTGCTGAGCAGTAAACATGCAGTCAAAGAGCTTTCCATGTAAGTAAAACAAGCCATCCATCATCAGCAAAAACAGAAAAAAAAATCTGAGAAATTGCTACAATATTAGAAGTGTCTAAATCTACAGTTTGGTACATTCTGAGAAAGAAATAGAGAAAACAATAGTGATCTCAACAATGCAAAAAAATCTGGATATCCACAGAAGACAATACTGCTGGATGATCGCAGAATAATTATGATGGTGAAGAGAAACCCCTTCGCAACATCCAACCAATGAACAACACTCTCCAGATTGTAGCCATATAAAAATCTAAATCTACCATAAAGAAAAGACTGCATGAAAGAAAATACAGAGGGTTCACTGCATGGTGCAGCCACTCATAAGCCTCTAGAATAAGAAGGTTAGATTGGACTTAGCTAAAAAAAACAAACCTTAAAAAAACAGTACAGTCCTGGAAGAACATTCTTTGGACAGATGTAACCAAGATCAACCTCTACCAGAATGATGGAAAGAAAAAAGTATGGTGAAGGCCATGTTTTTTCCATTTCCTATATAAGAAAGTCCTTAGTTACCCCTCTCTACCCATAGCAGTTTTTAATTGCAATGAGATGACACACAGTTAGGGTCACAGAGCTAGGGACCCCAATATAGAGATATGCCTTGACGAGGCCTTGGGGCTCAGTTACATTGATCAATGCGATTGCTAAATATCTCCTTTTTCCTAATATTCATGGCAGGTATGCAATTCATTATTCACATGTTCAAATTAGCAAGTAGCATTTTTCATTGTATATTCCAATATTTGTCCATATGCTTGAGGCATTATACTATTATCTAAGTTTGATGTGCAGCCTTATCCGTATATAGTATGTCATTTTTGGCTTGCACTCATAATATATATATTAGTGCTCACTTCAGTTATCCTATTCAGTTATATGTAGTTTTTTTCTGAATGTGAACACAGCTCCGCCCCTTTCGGCCATGTTTTTTCCATTTCCTATATAAGAAAGTCCTTAGTTACCCCTCTCCACCCATAGCAGTTTTTAATTGCAATGAGATGACACACAGTTAGGGTCACAGAGCTAGGGACCCCAATATAGAGATATGCCTTGATGAGGCCTTGGGGCTCATTTACATTGATCAATGCGATTGCTAATTATCTCCTTTTTCCTAATATTCATGGCAGGTATGCAATTCATTATTCACATGTTCAAATTAGCAAGTAGCATTTTTCATTGTATATTCCAATATTTGTCCATATGCTTGAGGCATTATACTATTATCTAAGTTTGATGTGCAGCCTTATCCGTATATAGTATGTAATTTTTGGCTTGCACTCATAATATATATATTAGTGCTCACTTCAGTTATCCTATTCAGTTATATGTAGTTTTTTTCTGAATGTGAACACAGCTCCGCCCCTTTCGGCCATGTTTTTTCCATTTCCTATATAAGAAAGTCCTTAGTTACCCCTCTCCACCCATAGCAGTTTTTAATTGCAATGAGATGACACACAGTTAGGGTCACAGAGCTAGGGACCCCAATATAGAGATATGCCTTGACGAGGCCTTGGGGCTCAGTTACATTGATCAATGCGATTGCTAAATATCTCCTTTTTCCTAATATTCATGGCAGGTATGCAATTCATTATTCACATGTTCAAATTAGCAAGTAGCATTTTTCATTGTATATTCCAATATTTGTCCATATGCTTGAGGCATTATACTATTATCTAAGTTTGATGTGCAGCCTTATCCGTATATAGTATGTAATTTTTGGCTTGCACTCATAATATATATATTAGTGCTCACTTCAGTTATCCTATTCAGTTATATGTAGTTTTTTTCTGAATGTGAACACAGCTCCGCCCCTTTCGGCCATGTTTTTCCCATTTCCTATATAAGAAAGTCCTTAGTTACCCCTCTCCACCCATAGCAGTTTTTAATTGCAATGAGATGACACACAGTTAGGGTCACAGAGCTAGGGACCCCAATATAGAGATATGCCTTGACGAGGCCCTGGGGCTCAGTTACATTGATCAATGCGATTGCTAAATATCTCCTTTTTCCTAATATTCATGGCAGGTATGCAATTCATTATTCACATGTTCAAATTAGCAAGTAGCATTTTTCATTGTATATTCCAATATTTGTCCATATGCTTGAGGCATTATACTATTATCTAAGTTTGATGTGCAGCCTTATCCGTATATAGTATGTAATTTTTGGCTTGCACTCATAATATATATATTAGTGCTCACTTCAGTTATCCTATTCAGTTATATGTAGTTTTTTTCTGAATGTGAACACAGCTCCGCCCCTTTCGGCCATGTTTTTTCCATTTCCTATATAAGAAAGTCCTTAGTTACCCCTCTCCACCCATAGCAGTTTTTAATTGCAATGAGATGACACACAGTTAGGGTCACAGAGCTAGGGACCCCAATATAGAGATATGCCTTGACGAGGCCTTGGGGCTCAGTTACATTGATCAATGCGATTGCTAAATATCTCCTTTTTCCTAATATTCATGGCAGGTATGCAATTCATTATTCACATGTTCAAATTAGCAAGTAGCATTTTTCATTGTATATTCCAATATTTGTCCATATGCTTGAGGCATTATACTATTATCTAAGTTTGATGTGCAGCCTTATCCGTATAAGGCATGGTACAGGTCATGATCCAAAGCATACCTCATTATCTGTAACACTCGGCGGAGGCAGTGTGATGGCCAGGCATGCATGGCTGCCAGTGGCACTGGATCCTTAGTGTTTATTGATGATGTGACACAGGACAGAAGCAGCCGGATGAATTCTGGGGTTTTCAGAGACGTATTGTGCGCTCAAATCCAGCCAAATACAGCCAAACTGATTGGTCGCCATTTCATAATACAGATGGACAATAACCCAAAACATAAAGCCAAATTAACGCAGGAGTCATCACCTGATCTCAACCCCATAGTGCCGCATTTCACTTGTTAAAGACTAAACTTTACATAGGCCTGCAACACACATCCGTGTTTCCAGTACGTGTTTGGTACATTTTTGCACGTACCGGAGACACGGAGACACGGACACAAATGTTACTCTATGGTAGATGGTACACACACGTAAAATCACATGGAACGTGTGTCCGTGTGGTAAGTACGTGTGTACGTTTTTCTACACGGATGACATGTCCCTTTTTGGCCGGCAGCACGCAGGCACGGACTCGCTATAGTCTATGGGTCCGTGCCTGCACGGACCGCACACATAGTATGTCCATGTTCAGCACGTTTCGTCCGTGTGCGTTTATAAACGAGCGATCTATTTTTTTTTAATTTTTATTATTAAAGTCAGTCTACTTACCTTTTTTTCTGCTGTTCTCAGTCATACTTACATTGGTGCTCGGTCTTTTTCTTCCCCCGGCTCATACTTACCAATCCCCGATCACCAGCGTGGCGAGGAACAGCTGTGCAGAGAATACGCGGCAACAATTACTTTGAAAATGCCGGCCGCTCATTAACCAATCTCGTATTCCCTGCTATCCATGCACACGGGTGCCTGTGATTGGTTGCAGTCAGACACGCCCCCACGCTGAGTGACAGCTGTCTCACTGCACCCAATCACAGCAGCCGGTGGGCGTGTCTATACTGTGCAGTAAAATAAATAATTAAAAAAACCGGCTTGCGGTTCCCTCCCATTTTAATACCAGCCAGATAAAGCCATACAGCTGAAGGCTGGTATTTTCAGGATGGGGAGCCCCACGTTATGGGGAGTCCCCCAGCCTACCAATATCAGTCAGCAGCCACCGAAAATTGCCGCATACATTATATGCGACAGTTCTGGGACTGTACCTGGCTCTTACCGATTTGCCCTGGTGCGTTGTCAATTGGGGTAATAAGGAGTTAATGGCGGCCCATAGCTGCCACTAAATCCTAGATTAATCATGTCCGGCGTCTCCCCGAGATACCTTCCATGATTAATCTGTAAGTTACAGTAAATAAACACACACACACCTGAAAAAATCCTTTTTTGCAATAAAAAACACTAACAAATACCCTCGTTCACCAATTTATTAAGCCCGAAAAACCCCTCCATGTCCGGCGTAATCCATGGAGGTCCAGTATCGCATCCAGCTCTGCTACATGAAGGTGACAGGAGCTGCAGCAGACATCGCCGCTCCTGTTAGCTCCACGAAGCTACTGAAGAGAGCCGCGCAATCTGCTCAGCAGTCACTGAGGTAACTCGTGGCCACCGCTGAATCCTACAACTGTGACAGCAAGACGCCCGAGTGACAGCGATGTAGTCACAGGTGACTTGCTGTCACAGTTGGAGGATCCACCGGTGGCCACGAGTTACCTCAGTGACAGCTGAGCAGATTGCGCAGCTCTCTTCAGCAGCTTCGTGGAGCTGACAGGAGCGGCGATTTCTGCTGCAGCTCCTGTCACCTTCATGTAGCAGAGCTGGATGCGATGCTGGACCTCTGTGGATTACGCCGGACATGGAGGGGTTTTTCGGGCTTAATAAAGTGGTGAACAAGGGTATTTGTTAGTGTTTTTTTATTGCAAAAAAGGATTTTTTCAGGTGTCTGTGTTTATTTACTGTAACTTACAGATTAATCATGGAAGGTATCTTGGGGAGACGCCTGACATGATTAATCTAGGATTTAGTAGCAGCTATGGGCTGCCATTAACTCCTTATTACCCCAATTGCCAACGCACCAGGGCAAATCGGGAAGAGCCGGGTACAGTCCCAGAACTGTCGCATTTCTGTGCGGCTGCTGACTGATATTGTTAGGCTGGGGGGATCCCCATAACGTGGGGCTCCCCATCCTGAGAATACCAGCCTTCAGCCGTATGGCTTTATCTGGCTGGTATTAAAATGGGGGGGAACCGCACGCCGTTTTTTAAAATTATTTATTTATTTATTTTACTCCACAGTATAGACACGCCCACCGGCTGCTGTGATTGGGTGCAGTGAGACAGCTGTCACTCAGCGTGGGGGGCGTGTTTGACTGCAACCAATCACAGGCGCCTGTAGGCGTGGAAAGCAGGGAATACGAGATTGATTAATGAGCGGCCGGCATTTTCAAAATAGTAAAAGCCGCCGGAGTTTTTATAACAGCCGTGCAGCGCCGCGCCGGAGATCGGGGAACGGTAAGTATAAGAGAGAGGGCTGCTCACTTCAGTCACTCAGGGGATTAGCGGTCACCGGTGAGTCCTTCACAGGTGACCGCTAATCAGTACGCGGCACACAGACAGAGCCGCGGCTTGACAATGAAGTCGGGTGAAGTTCACTCGAGTTCATTCTCATCGGGCAACTCTTTTTGCTGTCAGCCAACATGTATAAACGACATTGTGCATCACACACACGGACATTCCACACGGACATTCCACGTACACATACACGGGCATTTTACACGCACACATGGACATTTTACACACACACGGATATAGCATACACCATCAAACGGATGCCATACGTACCGGAAAAACGCCCAAAAAGAACGGAACACAGACCCGAAAAACGGACCGTGTCACACGTACGTTTTTTATGCGGAAGTGTGTTTTCGGCCATAGAAAGGCCCATAAATAGACAGCAACTGAAAACCGCTGCAGAGCATTAAAAAGTAGGAAAGACAGCATCTGGTGATGTCCATAAGTTCAAGATCTCATGCAATCATTGCCAGCAAAGGGTTTTCAATCAAATATTAGAAATGAAAATTTTATTTCCATATATTTAATTTGTCCAATTACTTTTGAGCCCCTGAAATGAAGGGATTGAATATAAAAAATGCTTTAGTTCTTTACATTTTTATGAAATCATTTTGTTCAACCCACTGAATTACTGTAAAGCTGAAAGTGTGAACGTCAGCCACATCTGAATTGCTTTGTTCAAAATCCATTGTGGTGATGTACAGAACAAAAATGTGAAAAATGTTGCCTCTGTTGAAATATATATGGACCTAACTGTACGTGTGAACTCCCCTTTGGGATGTAGGTATCTTCAGAATTAGTCAATGACATTTACCGTCACATTACATAGTAGTCAGTGCACGGCCGCCATCATTTCCAGGGATTCTGATCATTCACATATAAAGTTCAGGTGCTCTAGGAGGATTTTCCTGACATTTTGTAGTTTACATTAACAGCCATGCTCTGTAAACAGCTTACAACACAGCAAAGTGATCTTGCTAAGATGCCAAGTGGCCAAGGGGCGCACAGCAATATTAAAGGAGCTGCAGGAATTTCTGGCAAGCACTTTTTATGTACTTTGTGTTTTTTTTATTCTGAAAATGTTTTTCTCTAATGCAGAAGCACACAAAAATATGTAGGATGGTGCAGTATACCGTAATTTACAACATTTGATGTGACCAGCTTTTAACATTTCTACTTAATCTAAGGTCTTATTCATAATTAGTAGTGATGAGCGAGTATGCTTGTTACTACTCGGTACTCGCACGAGTATCACTGTACTCGGGCTACTCGGCGGGTACCGAGTAATTTTGCAATACTCGTGCTTTACTCGTGGTCTTCATCCCTGCATGTTGGCGCTCTTTTGAGAGCCAGCCCTCATGCAGGGATTGGCTGGCAGACCACTGCAATGCCACAGCCCTGTTAGTTGTGGAATTGCAGTGATTGGCCGGCCTGCACAGCGTGACCGAGCCTTTATACCGGCCGGCGCGCTGTGCTCTGTACACAGCCATCTCATATTCCCTGCTTTCCACGCCCACAGGCGACTATGATTGGTTGCAGTGAGACACGCCCCCACGCTGAGTGACAGGTGTCACACTGCACCCAATCACAGCAGCCGGTGGGCGGGTCTATACTGTGCAGTAAAATAAATAAATAAATAATTAAAAAAAACGGCGTGCGGTCCCCCCAATTTTAATACCAGCCAGATAAAGCCATACAGCTGAAGGCTGGTATTCTCAGGATGGGGAGCTCCACGTTATGGGGATCCCCCCACCCTAACAATATCAGTCAGCAGCTGCCCAGAATTGCCACATACATTATATGCGACAGTTCTGGGGCTGTACCCGGCTCTTCCCGATTTACCCTAGTGCGTTGGCAAATCGGGGTAATAAGGAGTTAATGGCAGCCCATAGCTGCCACTAAATCCTAGATTAATCATGTCAGGCGTCTCCCCGAGATTCCTTCCATGATTAATCTGTAAATTACAGTTAAAAAACACACACACCCGAAAAATCCTTTATTAGAAATAAAAAACACTAACAAAGTCCCTCATTACCAATTTATTAACCCCGACAAACCCTCCATGTCCGGCGTACTCCACGGACTCCGGCGTCGCGTCCAGCTCTGCTGCATGGAAGTGACAGGAGCTGCAGAAGACACCGCCGCTCCGGTCACCTCCACGCAGCTAATGAAGACAGCCGTGCGATCAGCTGAGCTGTCACTGAGGTTACCCGCTGTCACTGGATCCAGTGACGGCGGGTAACCTCAGTGACAGCTCAGCTGATCGCGCTACTCACCTCATTTGCTGCGTGGAAGTGACCGGAGCGGCGGTGTCTTCTGCAGCTCCGGTCACCTCTATGCAGCAGCGCAGGATGCGACGCTGGAGCATCCTGGATTCCGGCGGACATGGAGGGCTTTTTGGGGCTGATTAAAGTGGTGAACCAGGGTATATGTGTGTGTTTTTTATTTCTAATAAAGGATTTTTCGGGTGTGTGTGTTTATTTACTGTAATTTACAGATTAATCATGGAGGGTGTCTCATAGACGCCTGACATGATTAATCTAGGATTTAGTGGCAGCTATGGGCTGCCATTAACTCCTTATTACCCCGATTTGCCAAAGCACCAGGGCAAATCGGGAAGAGCCGGGTACAGCCCCAGAACTGTCGCATATAATGTATGCGGCAATTCTGGGCGGCTGCTGACTGATATTGTTAGGCTGGGGGGCTCCCCATAACGTGGAGCTCCCCATCCTGAGAATACCAGCCTTCAGCCGTATGGCTTTATCTGGCTGGTATTAAAATTGGGGGGACCGCACGCCGTTTTTTTAAATTATTTAATTATTTATTTCACTGCACAGTATACACACACCGGCTGCTGTGATTGGTTGCAGTGAGACAGCTGTCACTCAGTGTGGGAGCGTGTCTCACTGCAACCAATCATAGGCGCCGAAAAGCAGGAAAGCAGGGAATAGGAGATTGTTTAATGAGCGGCCGGCTTTTTCAAAAGAGGAAAAGCCACCGGAGTTTGAACAGCTGTGCAGCGCCGCGGCAGTGATCGGGGAACGGTAAGTAAGAGAGAGGGGGGGAACTGACCGACAGACTGTGAGAGGGGGACAGACAAGACAGAGAGAGACAGACCGACGGACTGAGGGAGATAGAATAAAATAAAAAAAATGACCGACATCGCTAGTAAAAAGCACAAAACGTGCGTTTTGGACATCGGAGTGCCACACAAGGTTTTCATGTAAAATCTTTCATGTATTAATCTCAAAAAGTAACATACACCAGCTCTATCTCACTATTGGGTATGTGCCCTTAACATTTCCGCCATGAAAATTCATTTTGGTGTCATTTTGGAAGGTTTTCTGGTGAGTCCGTAAAAATGGCGTGAAACGCGGACAAAATTGTTCACATCTGTGACTTTTGAGTGATAAATGCTTCAAGGGGTCTTCCCCATGCTGATGCCATGTCATTTGAGCACTCTTCTGAGACTTTTGTGACATTTTTAGGGTTTCTACATGCTGCCGGGGGGTCATTTCACAAAAATACTCGGGTCTCCCATAGGATAACATTGGGCTCGGTGCTCGGGCCGAGTACACGAGTATCTTGGGAGGCTCGGCCCGAGCTTCGAGCACCCGAGCTTTTTAGTACTCGCTCATCACTAATAATTAGAGATGAGCGAATCGGTCGCGGTTCGGCTCGAGTTTGGTTCGCCGAATGGAGGTCTTGTTCGAGTTCGATTCGGCGAACCGGTTCGGCAAACCACTCGAACCGCATAGGAAACAATGGCAGGCAATCACAAACACATAAAAACACCTAGAAAACACCCTCAAAGGTGTCCAAAAGGTGACAAACAACTCACAACACAACACAAACACATGGGAAAGTGACAAGGACATATACTCATGCGAAAACAAAACAGCTGGACAAGGAAAAAGAGGAGGAGACACAGATATAGGCATGGCACACCCTTCTAAAATCATGTAAAACACCGCAAGGTGACTCCAAGCGGAGTCTCCCTTTTTTCCAAAAATTGTGCCACACACACACCCCATCAGTGGCAGCACTTGTGCCCTAGTTGTACACTTCACAGGTAGATTTGCATCAAGCACATTCAAAAATACGCCATCCTTCACCGTCCCCAGGATGACACCGGGGTAAGTAGCTAAGTCTTTCCTGATCCCAGCTCTGTTCATCTTGGCTCCTTTTAAAAAACACAGCAAGCAAGGGTTACTCCAAGCGGAGTCTCCCTTTTTTCCAAAAATTGGGCCACACACCCACCCCTTCAGTGGCAGCACTTGGGCCCTAGTTGTACACTTCACAGGTAGATTTGCATCAAGCACATTCAAAAATACGCCATCCTTCACCGTCCCCAGGATGACACCGGGGTAGGTAGCTAAGTCTTTCCTGATCCCAGCTCTGTTCATCTTGGCTCCTTTTAAAAAACACAGCAAGCAAGGGTTACTCCAAGCGGAGTCTCCCTTTTTTCCAAAAATTGGGCCACACACCCACCCCTTCAGTGGCAGCACTTGGGCCCTAGTTGTACACTTCACAGGTAGATTTGCATCAAGCACATTCAAAAATACGCCATCCTTCACCGTCCCCAGGATGACACCGGGGTAGGTAGCAAAGTCTTTCCTGATCCCAGCTCTGTTCATCTTGGCTCCTTTTAAAAAACACAGCAAGTAAGGGTTACTCCAAGCGGAGTCTCCCTTTTTTCCAAAAATTGGGCCACACACCCACCCCTTCAGTGGCAGCACTTGGGCCCTAGTTGTACACTTCACAGGTAGATTTGCATCAAGCACATTCAAAAATACGCCATCCTTCACCGTCCCCAGGATGACACCGGGGTAGGTAGCTAAGTCTTTCCTGATCCCAGCTCTGTTCATCTTGGCTCCTTTTAAAAAACACAGCAAGCAAGGGTTACTCCAAGCGGAGTCTGCCTTTTTTCCAAAAATTGGGCCACACAGACACCCACCCCTTCAGTAGCAGCAGTTGTGCCCCAGTTGTACACTTCACTGGTACATTTGCATCAAGCACATTCCAAATCCACAAGCATTTACTCTCCCTAGGATGACACAGGGGTAGTAAATTCCTTGTGGATCCATGACTTGTTCATTTTGATGAACTTTAGTCTGGCCACATTGTCACTGGACAGACGCGTGCGCTTATCTGTCAGCACACACCCAGCAGCACTGAAGTCACGTTCAGAGACAATGCTGGCAGCTGGACACGACAAAATCTCCAAGGCGTAAGTGGAGAGCTCTGGCCATTTTTCAAGATTTGAAGCCCAAAATGAGCAAGGCTCCAGTTGCAAAGTCATGGCATCGATGTTCATTTGGAGATACTCCTGTATCATCCTCTCCAGCCGTTGACTATGTGTCAGACTTGTTGTCTCTGGTGGCCTTGCAAAGGAGGGTCTAAAAAAATTATGAAAAGATTCAATAAAATTGCTGTTACCAGCACCAGATACGGTGCTACTGGTACGGGTAGACTGTTGAAGATGACGAGACCGTCCCATGTTTGTCAAGTTACAGCTGGGAGATTCACTCCCTGCACCTGCACGGTTGTTTGGTGGAAAAGCCGAGCTAAGATCGAGTAACAGCTTCTGCTGATACTACTGCATATGTGCGTCCCTTTCTATGGCTGGAATTATGTCACAAAATTTGGACTTGTACCGGGGATCTAATAGTGTGGCAAGCCAGTAGTCATTATCACTTCTAATTTTGACAATACGAGGGTCATGTTGGAGGTAGTGCAGCAAGAAGGCACTCATGTGTCTTGCGCAGCCATGCGGACCAAGTCCACGCTGTGTTTGTGGCATAGAGGTGCTAACCGTTCTTTCTTCCTCTGACATCTCCCCCCAACCTCTTTCAACTGAAATTTGACCAAGGTCTCTCTCATCCGCTGAGTCTTCCATGTCCATGGACAGTTCGTCATCCATTTCTTCATGTTCTCCAGCACCTTCCTCAACATTTCGCCTGCTACCATGCGCCCTTGTTGATCCCTGTCCCCCATGGTCCCATGCCTGCCGCGTTGGTGATGATGAACGACTGGACCTTGGTGATGTTGTTGTGTCTTGCGCATACAGTTAGGTCCAGAAATATTTGGACAGTGACACAATTTTCGCGAGTTGGGCTCTGCATGCCACCACATTGGATTTGAAATGAAACCTCTACAACAGAATTCAAGTGCAGATTGTGACGTTTAATTTGAAGGTTAGAACAAAAATATCTGATAGAAATTGTAGGAATTGTACACATTTCTTTACAAACACTCCACATTTTAGGAGGTCAAAAGTAATTGGACAAATAAACCAAACCCAAGCAAAATATTTTTATTTTCAATATTTTGTTGCGAATCCTTTGGAGGCAATCACTGCCTTAAGTCTGGAACCCATGGACATCACCAAACGCTGGGTTTCCTCCTTCTTAATGCTTTGCCAGGCCTTTACAGCCGCAGCCTTCAGGTCTTGCTTGTTTGTGGGTCTTTCCGTCTTAAGTCTGGATTTGAGCACGTGAAATGCATGCTCAATTGGGTTAAGATCTGGTGATTGACTTGGCCATTGCAGAATGTTCCACTTTTTAGCACTCATGAACTCGTGGGTAGCTTTGGCTGTATGCTTGGGGTCATTGTCCATCTGTACTATGAAGCGCCGTCCGATCAACTTTGCGGCATTTGGCTGAATCTGGGCTGAAAGTATATCCCGGTACACTTCAGAATTCATCCGGCTACTCTTGTCTGCTGTTATGTCATCAATAAACACAAGTGACCCAGTGCCATTGAAAGCCATGCATGCCCATGCCATCACGTTGCCTCCACCATGTTTTACAGAGGATGTGGTGTGCCTTGGATCATGTGCCATTCCCATTCTTCTCCAAACTTTTTTCTTCCCATCATTCTGGTACAGGTTGATCTTTGTCTCATCTGTCCGTAGAATACTTTTCCAGAACTGAGCTGGCTTCATGAGGTGTTTTTCAGCAAATTTAACTCTGGCCTGTCTATTTTTGGAATTGATGAATGGTTTGCATCTAGATGTGAACCCTTTGTATTTACTTTCATGGAGTCTTCTCTTTACTGTTGACTTAGAGACAGATACACCTACTTCACTGAGAGTGTTCTGGACTTCAATTGATGTTGTGAACGGGTTCTTCTTTACCAAAGAAAGTATGCGGCGATCATCCACCACTGTTGTCATCCGTGGACGCCCAGGCCTTTTTGAGTTCCCAAGCTCACCAGTCAATTCCTTTTTTCTCAGAATGTACCCGACTGTTGATTTTGCTACTCCAAGCATGTCTGCTATCTCTCTGATGGATTTTTTCTTTTTTTTCAGCCTCAGGATGTTCTGCTTCACCTCAATTGAGAGTTCCTTAGACCGCATGTTGTCTGGTCACAGCAACAGCTTCCAAATGCAAAACCACACACCTGTAATCAACCCCAGACCTTTTAACTACTTCATTGATTACAGGTTAATGAGGGAGACACCTTCAGAGTTAATTGCAGCCCTTAGAGTCCCTTGTCCAATTACTTTTGGTCCCTTGAAAAAGAGGAGGCTATGCATTACAGAGCTATGATTCCTAAACCCTTTCTCCGATTTGGATGTGAAAACTCTCATATTGCAGCTGGGAGTGTGCACTTTCAGCCCATATTATATATATAATTGTATTTCTGAACATGTTTTTGTAAACAGCTAAAATAACAAAACTTGTGTCACTGTCCAAATATTTCTGGACCTAACTGTATGAATCCTGATGAGTGTGCAATGCAGAGGTGCTGCAAATAGATTTGCACTAGTGGGAAACTAATGGAAGTCCAACAGCCACTTTTAGGATGCCACTAAGTTTACTCAGTGTTTGCTATTATAATGGCTTAGTAACAATGAGTTTGAGTGTGCAATGCAGAGGTGCTGCAAATAGATTTGCACTAGTGGGACACTAATGGAAGTCCAACAGCCACTTTTAGGATGCCACTACGTTTACTCAGTGTTTGCTAGTATAATGGCTTAGTAACAATGAGTTTGAGTGTGCAATGCAGAGGTGCTGCAAATAGATTTGCACTAGTGGGACACTAATGGAAGTCCAACAGCCACTTTTAGGATGGCTCACCAGTAGTGATGAGCGAGTATGCTTGTTACTACTCGGTACTCGCACGAGTATCACTGTACTCGGGCTACTCGGCGGGGACCGAGTAATCTCGCGATACTCGTGCTGTACTCGTGGTCTTAATTTCTGCATGTTGGCGCTCTGTTGAGAGCCAGCCCTCATGCAGGGATTGGCTGGCAGACCACTGCAATGCCACAGCCCTGTTAGTTGTGGAATTGCAGTGATTGGCCGGCCCGCACAGCGTGACCGAGCCTTTATACCGGCGCGCGCGCTGTGCTCTGCTCACAGCCATCCAGACAGTCAGTGCAGGGAGAGGGTTGCTGCTTCAGGGAAAGGTTTGCGGCCCTTTATAGTTAGTTTCGGAGCAGGGCTGCAAACAGTGTGACCAGAAGTCCTTCTCAGGACATACAATAAGTTGTATACAGGCAGGCAGGGAATAGCCAGGTCGGAGTACAGTAGCAGAGTCCTTCTCAGGACTATTGTTGCTATATACAGGCAGGGTATAGCCAGGTCGGAATACAGGCTAGTGACCAGAAGAGTCCTTGTCAGGACTATTGTAGCAGTATACAGGCAGGCAGGCAGGCAGGGTATATAGCCATTCCTAGTGGTGACCGTATACCAGCCTTCATCATATCTGGGGCTGGTGTACACAGTCTAAAACAGTCCAGATAGTGTCAGAGTTCTCAGTAATTGTCGCTCCTAAAAACCTGTTAGGTTCTTACTGCGTCCATGCTTGCATTTAAAAACCGCACGTGTGTGCCTGTCGGTGGCAGCGTACAGGTGCACTTGTGTGCGTTTTTCACAAACTATCTATTATATAACTCACAAGTGTAGTGTATAATACACGTCAGTCAGCAGTGGCTGATAGTGTCAGACTTCTCAGTAATTGTCGCTCCTAAAAACCTGTTAGGTTCTTAGTGCGTCCGTGCTTGCATTTAAAAACCACACGTGTGTGCCTGTCGGTGGCAGCGTACAGGTGCACGATTTGCACAAACTTGGATATAACGCACAAGTCTAGTGAATACACGTCAGCACAGCATTGCAAAATGCGCAAGGGCGTTGGCAAGGAACAAGGAAGTGGACGTGATGGTGGTGCAGGCAGAGGCCGAGGTCGTGGGCAAACTCTAATTTCGCCACAACAAAGGGCCACATCTAGTCGCTCGCACGTCCTGTCCCAAATTCTTGGGGACCGCAGCAGTACACCGCTCTTGAACCAAGACCAGTGTCAACAGGTTGTTAGTTGGATAGCGGATAATGCTTCCAGTCAGATTGGCACCACCACAAACACTCTGTCTTCTACACGGTCAAGTGTCAGTAGCCATGATACTGCACCGCACATTTCAGAACCTGATCCTCCTTCCTACCACAAGGCTGAGTACACGTCCTCGGACATTACTGATCCCACACTTGGACACTCGGAAGAACTGTTCACGTTTACATTCGCACATTCTGGCCTCTCGCCAGCTCATGTTGAAGTGGGTCATGAGTAGAGATGAGCGAACCGGTCCCGGTTCGGCTCGAGGTTGGTTCGCCGAACGGAGGTCCCGTTCGAGTTCGGCTCGTCGAACGTTCGACGAACCGAACTCGAACTGCATAGGAAACAATGGCAGGCAATCACAAACACAGTAAAACACCTAGAAAACACCCTCAAAGGTGTCCAAAAGGTGACAAACAACTACAACACATGGGAAAGTGACAAGGACATATACTCATGCGAAAACAAAACAGCTGGACAAGGAAAAAGAGGAGAACACACAGATATAGGCATGGCACGCCATTCTAAAATCATGTAAAACACCGCAAGGTGACTCCAAGCGTAGTCTCCCTTTTTTTCCAAAAATTGGGCCCCACACACACCCACCCATTCAGTGGCAGCAGTTGGGCCCCAGTTGTACAATTCACAGCTAGATTTGCATCAAGCACATTCAAAAATACGCCATAATTAACCGTCCCCAGGATGACACCGGGGTAGGCAGCAAAGTCTTTGCTGAACCATGACTTGTTCAACTTGGCTCCTTTTAAAAAACACAGCAAGCAAGGGTTACTCCAAACGGAGTCTCCCTTTTTTTCCAAAAATTGGGCCCCACACACACCCACCCCTTCAGTGGCAGCAGTTGTGCCCCAGTTGTACACTTCACAGCTACATTTGCATCAAGCACATTCAAAAATACGCCATTCTTATCCGTCCCCAGGATGACACAGGGGTAGGTAGCAAAGTCTTTCCTGATCCCAGCTCTGTTCATCTTGGCTTCTTTTAAAAACACAGCAAGCAAGGGTTACTCCAAGCGGAGTCTCCCTTTTTTCCAAAAATTGGGCCACACAGACACCCACCCCATCAGTGGCAGCACTTGGGCCCTAGTTGTACACTTCACAGCTACATTTGCATCAAGCACATTCAAAAATACGCCATAATTAACCGTCCCCAGGATGACACCGGGGTAGGTAGCAAAGTCTTTCCTGATCCCAGCTCTGTTCATCTTGGCTTCTTTTAAAAACACAGCAAGCAAGGGTTACTCCAAGCGGAGTCTCCCTTTTTTCCAAAAATTGGGCCACACAGACACCCACCCCATCAGTGGCAGCACTTGGGCCCTAGTTGTACACTTCACAGCTACATTTGCATCAAGCACATTCAAAAATACGCCATTCTTATCCGTCCCCAGGATGACACAGGGGTAGGTAGCAAAGTCTTTCCTGATCCCAGCTCTGTTCATCTTGGCTTCTTTTAAAAACACAGCAAGCAAGGGTTACTCCAAGCGGAGTCTCCCTTTTTTCCAAAAATTGGGCCACACAGACACCTACCCCATCAGTGGCAGCACTTGTGCCCTAGTTGTACACTTCACAGCTACATTTGCATCAAGCACATTCAAAAATACGCCATTCTTATCCGTCCCCAGGATGACACCAGGGTAGGTAGCAAAGTCTTTCCTGATCCCAGCTCTGTTCATCTTGGCTTCTTTTAAAAACACATCAAGCAAGGGTTACTCCAAGCGGAGCCTCCCTTTTTTCCAAAAATTGTGCCCCACACACCCACCCATTCAGTGGCAGCACTTGTGCCCTAGTTGTACACTTCACAGCTACATTTGCATCAAGCACATTCAAAAATACGCCATTCTTATCCGTCCCCAGGATGACACAGGGGTAGGTAGCAAAGTCTTTCCTGATCCCAGCTCTGTTCATCTTGGCTTCTTTTAAAAACACATCAAGCAAGGGTTACTCCAAGCGGAGTCTCCCTTTTTTCCAAAAATTGGGCCCCACACACACCCACCCCTTCAGTGGCAGCAGTTGTGCCCCAGTTGTACACTTCACAGCTACATTTGCATCAAGCACATTCAAAAATACGCCATTCTTATCCGTCCCCAGGATGACACAGGGGTAGGTAGCAAAGTCTTTCCTGATCCCAGCTCTGTTCATCTTGGCTTCTTTTAAAAACACAGCAAGCAAGGGTTACTCCAAGCGGAGTCTCCCTTTTTTCCAAAAATTGGGCCACACAGACACCTACCCCATCAGTGGCAGCACTTGTGCCCTAGTTGTACACTTCACAGCTACATTTGCATCAAGCACATTCAAAAATACGCCATTCTTATCCGTCCCCAGGATGACACAGGGGTAGGTAGCAAAGTCTTTCCTGATCCCAGCTCTGTTCATCTTGGCTTCTTTTAAAAACACAGCAAGCAAGGGTTACTCCAAGCGGAGTCTCCCTTTTTTCCAAAAATTGGGCCACACAGACACCCACCCCATCAGTGGCAGCACTTGGGCCCTAGTTGCAAACAGGATGTTTTGATTTGCATCAAGCACATTCAAAAATACGCCATTCTTATCCGTCCCCAGGATGACACCGGGGTAGGTAGCAAAGTCTTTCCTGATCCCAGCTCTGTTCATCTTGGCTTCTTTTAAAAACACATCAAGCAAGGGTTACTCCAAGCGGAGCCTCCCTTTTTTCCAAAAATTGTGCCCCACACACCCACCCATTCAGTGGCAGCACTTGTGCCCTAGTTGTACACTTCACAGCTACATTTGCATCAAGCACATTCAAAAATACGCCATTCTTATCCGTCCCCAGGATGACACAGGGGTAGGTAGCAAAGTCTTTCCTGATCCCAGCTCTGTTCATCTTGGTTTCTTTTAAAAACACATCAAGCAAGGGTTACTCCAAGCGGAGTCTCCCTTTTTTCCAAAAATTGGGCCCCACACACACCCACCCCTTCAGTGGCAGCAGTTGTGCCCCAGTTGTACACTTCACAGCTACATTTGCATCAAGCACATTCAAAAATACGCCATTCTTATCCGTCCCCAGGATGACACAGGGGTAGGTAGCAAAGTCTTTCCTGATCCCAGCTCTGTTCATCTTGGCTTCTTTTAAAAACACAGCAAGCAAGGGTTACTCCAAGCGGAGTCTCCCTTTTTTCCAAAAATTGGGCCACACAGACACCTACCCCATCAGTGGCAGCACTTGTGCCCTAGTTGTACACTTCACAGCTACATTTGCATCAAGCACATTCAAAAATACGCCATTCTTATCCGTCCCCAGGATGACACAGGGGTAGGTAGCAAAGTCTTTCCTGATCCCAGCTCTGTTCATCTTGGCTTCTTTTAAAAACACAGCAAGCAAGGGTTACTCCAAGCGGAGTCTCCCTTTTTTCCAAAAATTGGGCCACACAGACACCCACCCCATCAGTGGCAGCACTTGGGCCCTAGTTGCAAACAGGATGTTTTGATTTGCATCAAGCACATTCAAAAATACGCCATTCTTATCCGTCCCCAGGATGACACCGGGGTAGGTAGCAAAGTCTTTCCTGATCCCAGCTCTGTTCATCTTGGCTTCTTTTAAAAACACAGCAAGCAAGGGTTACTCCAAGCGGAGTCTCCCTTTTTTCCAAAAATTGGGCCACACAGACACCCACCCCATCAGTGGCAGCACTTGGGCCCTAGTTGCAAACAGGATGTTTTGATTTGCATCAAGCACATTCAAAAATACGCCATTCTTATCCGTCCCCAGGATGACACAGGGGTAGGTAGCAAAGTCTTTCCTGATCCCAGCTCTGTTCATCTTGGCTTCTTTTAAAAACACAGCAAGCAAGGGTTACTCCAAGCGGAGTCTCCCTTTTTTCCAAAAATTGAGCCCCACACACACCCACCCCTTCAGTGGCAGCAGATGTGCCCCAGTTGTACACTTCACAGCTACATTTGCATCAAGCACATTCAAAAATACGCCATTCTTATCCGTCCCCAGGATGACACAGGGGTAGGTAGCAAAGTCTTTCCTGATCCCAGCTCTGTTCATCTTGGCTTCTTTTAAAAACACAGCAAGCAAGGGTTACTCCAAGCGGAGTCTCCCTTTTTTCCAAAAATTGGGCCACACAGATACCTACCCCATCAGTGGCAGCACTTGTGCCCTAGTTGTACACTTCACAGCTACATTTGCATCAAGCACATTCAAAAATACGCCATTCTTATCCGTCCCCAGGATGACACCGGGGTAGGTAGCAAAGTCTTTCCTGATCCCAGCTCTGTTCATCTTGGCTTCTTTTAAAAACACATCAAGCAAGGGTTACTCCAAGCGGAGCCTCCCTTTTTTCCAAAAATTGTGCCCCACACACCCACCCATTCAGTGGCAGCACTTGTGCCCTAGTTGTACACTTCACAGCTACATTTGCATCAAGCACATTCAAAAATACGCCATTCTTATCCGTCCCCAGGATGACACAGGGGTAGGTAGCAAAGTCTTTCCTGATCCCAGCTCTGTTCATCTTGGTTTCTTTTAAAAACACATCAAGCAAGGGTTACTCCAAGCGGAGTCTCCCTTTTTTCCAAAAATTGGGCCCCACACACACCCACCCCTTCAGTGGCAGCAGTTGTGCCCCAGTTGTACACTTCACAGCTACATTTGCATCAAGCACATTCAAAAATACGCCATTCTTATCCGTCCCCAGGATGACACAGGGGTAGGTAGCAAAGTCTTTCCTGATCCCAGCTCTGTTCATCTTGGCTTCTTTTAAAAACACAGCAAGCAAGGGTTACTCCAAGCGGAGTCTCCCTTTTTTCCAAAAATTGGGCCACACAGACACCTACCCCATCAGTGGCAGCACTTGTGCCCTAGTTGTACACTTCACAGCTACATTTGCATCAAGCACATTCAAAAATACGCCATTCTTATCCGTCCCCAGGATGACACCGGGGTAGGTAGCAGAGTCTTTCCTGATCCCAGCTCTATTCATCTTGGCTTCTTTTAAAAACACAGCAAGCAAGGGTTACTCCAAGCGGAGTCTCCCTTTTTTCCAAAAATTGGGCCACACAGACACCTACCCCATCAGTGGCAGCACTTGTGCCCTAGTTGTACACTTCACAGCTACATTTGCATCAAGCACATTCAAAAATACGCCATTCTTATCCGTCCCCAGGATGACACCAGGGTAGGTAGCAAAGTCTTTCCTGATCCCAGCTCTGTTCATCTTGGCTTCTTTTAAAAACACATCAAGCAAGGGTTACTCCAAGCGGAGTCTCCCTTTTTTCCAAAAATTGGGCCCCACACACACCCACCCCTTCAGTGGCAGCAGTTGTGCCCCAGTTGTACACTTCACAGCTACATTTGCATCAAGCACATTCAAAAATACGCCATTCTTATCCGTCCCCAGGATGACACAGGGGTAGGTAGCAAAGTCTTTCCTGATCCCAGCTCTGTTCATCTTGGCTTCTTTTAAAAACACAGCAAGCAAGGGTTACTCCAAGCGGAGTCTCCCTTTTTTCCAAAAATTGGGCCACACAGACACCCACCCCATCAGTGGCAGCACTTGGGCCCTAGTTGCAAACAGGATGTTTTGATTTGCATCAAGCACATTCAAAAATACGCCATTCTTATCCGTCCCCAGGATGACACCGGGGTAGGTAGCAAAGTCTTTCCTGATCCCAGCTCTGTTCATCTTGGCTTCTTTTAAAAACACATCAAGCAAGGGTTACTCCAAGCGGAGTCTCCCTTTTTTCCAAAAATTGGGCCCCACACACACCCACCCCTTCAGTGGCAGCAGTTGTGCCCCAGTTGTACACTTCACAGCTACATTTGCATCAAGCACATTCAAAAATACGCCATTCTTATCCGTCCCCAGGATGACACAGGGGTAGGTAGCAAAGTCTTTCCTGATCCCAGCTCTGTTCATCTTGGCTTCTTTTAAAAACACAGCAAGCAAGGGTTACTCCAAGCGGAGTCTCCCTTTTTTCCAAAAATTGGGCCACACAGACACCCACCCCATCAGTGGCAGCACTTGGGCCCTAGTTGCAAACAGGATGTTTTGATTTGCATCAAGCACATTCAAAAATACGCCATTCTTATCCGTCCCCAGGATGACACCGGGGTAGGTAGCAAAGTCTTTCCTGATCCCAGCTCTGTTCATCTTGGCTTCTTTTAAAAACACAGCAAGCAAGGGTTACTCCAAGCGGAGTCTCCCTTTTTTTCCAAAAATTGGGCCACACAGACACCCACCCCATCAGTGGCAGCACTTGGGCCCTAGTTGCAAACAGGATGTTTTGATTTGCATCAAGCACATTCAAAAATACGCCATAATTAACCGTCCCCAGGATGACACCGGGGTAGGTAGCAAAGTCTTTCCTGATCCCAGCTCTGTTCATCTTGGCTTCTTTTAAAAACACAGAAAGCAAGGGTTACTCCAAGCGGAGTCTCCCTTTTTTCCAAAAATTGGGCCACACAGACACCCACCCCATCAGTGGCAGGACTTGGGCCCTAGTTGCAAACAGGATGTTTTGATTTGCATCAAGCACATTCCAAATCAACAAGCATTTACTCTCCCCAGGATGACACAGGGGTAGTAAATTCCTTCTGGATCCATGACTTGTTCATTTTGATGAACGTCAGTCTGTCCACATTGTCACTGGACAGACGCGTGCGCTTATCTGTCAGCACACACCCAGCAGCACTGAAGACACGTTCAGAGACAACGCTGGCAGCTGGACACGACAAAATCTCCAAGGCGTAAGTTGCGAGCTCTGGCCATTTTTCTAGGTTTGAAGCCCAAAAGGAGCAAGGCTCCAGTTGCACAGTCATGGCATCGATGTTCATTTGGAGATACTCCTGTATCATCCTCTCCAGCCGTTGAGTATGTGTCAGACTTGTTGTCTCTGGTGGCCTTGCAAAAGAGGGTCTAAAAAAATTATGAAAAGATTCCATAAAATTGCTGTTACCGGCACCAGATACGGTCCTACTGGTACGGGTAGACTGTTGAAGATGACGAGACCGTCCCATGTTTGTCAAGTTACAACTGGGAGATTCCCTCCCTGCACCTGCACGGTTGTTTGGTGGAAAAGCCGATCTAAGATCGAGTAACAGCTTCTGCTGATACTCCTGCATACGTGCGTCCCTTTCTATGGCTGGAATTATGTCACAAAATTTGGACTTGTACCGGGGATCTAATAGTGTGGCAATCCAGTAGTCATCATCACTTCTAATTTTGACAATACGACTGTCATGTTGGAGGTAGTGCAACAAAAAGGCACTCATGTGTCTTGCGCAGCCATGCGGACCAAGTCCACGCTGTGTTCGTGGCATAGAGGTGCTACCCGTTCTTTCTTCCTCTGACATCTCCCCCCAACCTCTTTCAACTGAAATTTGACCAAGGTCTCCCTCATCCGCTGAGTCTTCCATGTCCATGGACAGTTCGTCCTCCATTTCTTCATGTTCTCCTGCACCTTGCTCAACATTTCGCCTGCTACTATGCGCCCTTGTCGATCCCTGTCCCACATGGTCCCATGCCTGCTGCGTTGGTGATGATGAACGTCTGGACCTTGGTGATGTTGTTGTCCCTTGCGCATATGAATCCTCCTGTAGTTCCTCCCCTTCATGTTGTCCCACCCCCTGACTCCGAATAGTGTTTAGCGTGTGCTCCAGCATGTAAATGACTGGAATCGTCATGCTGATAATGGCATTGTCAGCGCTCAACATATTCGTCGCCATGTCGAAACTGTGCAGAAGGGTGCATAGGTCCTTGATCTGAGACCACTCCATCAGGGTGATCTGCCCCACCTCTGCATCTCGTTGTCACAGGCTATACGTCATGACGTATTGCACCAGGGCTCTGCGGTGCTGCCACAGTCGCTGTAACATGTGGAGAGTTGAATTCCAGCGTGTCGCCACATCGCATTTCAGGCGATGAACCGGCAGGCCGAAAGACTTCTGGAGCGATGCAAGTCGCTCTGCTGCGGCGCTTGAACGGCGGAAGTGAGCTGACAGTTTTCGTGCCCTGTTCAGAAGGCCATCTAGGCCGGGATAGTGTGTTAAAAATTGCTGGACGACAAGGTTCAACACGTGAGCCATACAAGGTACGTGTTTCACCTTGCCCAGGCGAAGTGCCGCACCCAGGTTTGCAGCATTGTCGCACACGGCCTTACCAGGCTGCAGGTTGAGTGGAGACAACCATTTATTAAACTCGGACCGCAGAGCTGACCACAACTCCTCAGCTGTGTGACTCTTATTCCCAAGACATGTCAAGCTAAAGACCGCCTGATGCCGTTGCGCTCTGCTGCCAGCATAGTAATGAGGCGTGCGTGATTCCTTCTGCGCAGTGAGAACGCTGGTGGCCTGACCAGGCAGGCTTGGGGCGGAGGTGGAGGACCCAGATGAGGTGGAGGATGCAGAAGCTGTGGCGGAACTTGGACAGACAGAGGATTGACACACAAGTCGTGGGGACGGCAAGACTTGTGCAGCAGACCCTTCACCATCTATCACCATAGTTACCCAGTGCCCAGTCAGCGACATGTAACGTCCCTGTCCATGCTTACTGGTCCAAGTATCGGTGGTGAAATGCACCCGTTCACACACAGAGTTTCTCAAGGAAGCGGTGATGTTGTGTGCGACATGCTGGTGTAGCGCGGGCACACCTTTCTTAGAGAAGTAGTGGCGACTAGGCATCTGGTACTGGGGCACAGCGACAGACATAAGGTCTCTAAAATCCTGTGTGTCCACTAGGCGGAAAGGCAGCATTTCGGTAGCCAACAGCTTACAGAGGGATAGAGTCAACCTCTTAGCTTTGTCATGGGTCGGAGGAAGTGGCCTTTTATTTGACCACATCTGAGGGACAGAGATCTGGCTGCTGTGTGTAGACGGTGTTGAGTAGGGTGTCCCTGGAAAAATGCAGGTTTGTGAGGAAAGTGCAGGCGGAGACATGATGTTGCCTTCATCCAACGTTGGTGCTATCGATGTCTGAGAGAGCTGTACACACTCACTTGTTTCCCCTTCCAAACCAACTGACGACCTTACAAGCAAACTGCCTGTTGCGGTTACAGTGGTGGAAGTTTTGCGTGGAAAAACAGGTGTGACAGCTGTCCCCACAGTCCTAGAAGATGAAGAGCGCGCGGATGCACTGGAAGGGGCGGGCGGTGGATGGTTCGCTCCGCTAGGCCGCATTGCATCACGGTGAGCTTCCCACCGGGACCTATGATATTTATTCATGTGACGATTCATGGAAGAAGTTGTCAAACTGCTGAGGTTTTGACCTCTACTAAGAGAACCATGACAAATTTTACAGATCACATGATTTGGGCGATCTTTTTCTATGTCAAAAAAGGACCAGGCTAGGCAAGGCTTAGAGGCCATGCGACCTGTTGATCCACCCCGAATAATGCTCATAGGCAGAGTGGTGGCTGAGGATGCAGTTGTAGACGTGCTACCAGTGCTCCGACTCTGTCCAGGAAGGCGCAAGGTAACTTCGTCGTCGGTTGCATCCTCCTCCACCGCCTCTGTTGACCTCCTCGAGTGCGTGACTGGGGGTTGACAGTAGGTGGGATCTAGAACTTCATCATCAATTGTTGTGTTTGCACTCCCCTCCCCCTCAGACCGAGCCTCTTCTTGCCCTGACCGAATATTTAAGTTGTCATCCCAATCGGGTATCTGCGTCTCATCTTCATCAGTATGTTCCTCATTGTCTATAACCACAGGTGTTACAGTTTGTGACAAAGGGTCAACATTATGCTCAGAAACTTGGTCCTCACGGCCTGAATCAGAGTCACAAAGGTTCTGGGCATCACTGCAGACCATTTCCTGTTCTGTACTCACTGTAGCTTGGGAGCAGACCTCTGATTCCCAGGCTATAGTGTGACTGAACAGCTCTGCAGACCCATCTCAGTTGCACCATACTGTGCAGGGCTGATGAAGACTTCAGAGCTGGGAGAAATCAAGTGTTATTGGGATGACAACTCAGAGGACTGGTGTTTTTTGGATGCGGTACTTGAAGTGGCTGAGAGGGCACTTGTTGGACCACTTGAGATCCATTCAAGCATTTTCCTTTTTTGCCCATCATCTACCTTTCTTCCTGTTGTTCGTGTCCGTAAAAAAGGGAGCACATCGGATTGTCCACGGTAAGTAGTAGACATCTTACTTTTGCTGGTAGATGGTCTATCTTCAGCAGATGATAATGGAGCTTTGCCACCTTCCCCACAGACAAAACCTTTTTTGCCTTTTCCACCACGCCTCTTCCCCTTTCCACCAGCATCTGTCATTTTGCCACTCATGTTGATTGCGATAAGATTGTGGACTGAAAATGTGGTAGTAAAAATTGAGAGGTGGTGAAGATTGCAGTGGTGGTCTAGCTTTATTAACAGCAGAATAATAAAGAATAAATATCCCTGACAATGCAACTTAGTTATAATGAGTTGGAGTGTGCAACGCAGGCAGATGCGCTCTGCAAATGTCTTGGCACTAGTGGGACTATAGCAAAGTCCAATAGCCACGTATAGGATGCCACTAGGTACACTGAGTGTTTGCTAGTATAATGGCTTAGTTATAATTAGTTGGAGTGTGCAACGCAGGCAGATGCGCTCTGCAAATGTCTTGGCACTAGTGGGACTATAGCAAAGTCCAATAGCCACGTATAGGATGCCACTAGGTACACTGAGTGTTTGCTAGTATAATGGCTTAGTTATAATTAGTTGGAGTGTGCAACGCAGGCAGATGCGCTCTGCAAATGTCTTGGCACTAGTGGGACTATAGCAAAGTCCAATAGCCACGTATAGGATGCCACTAGGTACACTGAGTGTTTGCTAGTATAATGGCTTAGTTATAATTAGTTGGAGTGTGCAACGCAGGCAGATGCGCTCTGCAAATGTCTTGGCACTAGTGGGACTATAGCAAAGTCCAATAGCCACGTATAGGATGCCACTAGGTACACTGAGTGTTTGCTAGTATAATGGCTTAGTTATAATGAGTTGGAGTGTGCAACGCAGGCAGATGCGCTCTGCAAATGTCTTGGCACTAGTGGGACTATAGCAAAGTCCAATAGCCACGTATAGGATGCCACTAGGTACACTGAGTGTTTGCTAGTATAATGGCTTAGTTATAATGAGTTGGAGTGTGCAACGCAGGCAGATGCGCTCTGCAAATGTCTTGGCACTAGTGGGACTATAGCAAAGTCCAATAGCCACGTATAGGATGCCACTAGGTACACTGAGTGTTTGCTAGTATAATGGCTTAGTTATAATTAGTTGGAGTGTGCAACGCAGGCAGATGCGCTCTGCAAATGTCTTGGCACTAGTGGGACTATAGCAAAGTCCAATAGCCACGTATAGGATGCCACTAGGTACACTGAGTGTTTGCTAGTATAATGGCTTAGTTATAATTAGTTGGAGTGTGCAACGCAGGCAGATGCGCTCTGCAAATGTCTTGGCACTAGTGGGACTATAGCAAAGTCCAATAGCCACGTATAGGATGCCACTAGGTACACTGAGTGTTTGCTAGTATAATGGCTTAGTTATAATGAGTTGGAGTGTGCAACGCAGGCAGATGCGCTCTGCAAATGTCTTGGCACTAGTGGGACTATAGCAAAGTCCAATAGCCACGTATAGGATGCCACTAGGTACACTGAGTGTTTGCTAGTATAATGGCTTAGTTATAATTAGTTGGAGTGTGCAACGCAGGCAGATGCGCTCTGCAAATGTCTTGGCACTAGTGGGACTATAGCAAAGTCCAATAGCCACGTATAGGATGCCACTAGGTACACTGAGTGTTTGCTAGTATAATGGCTTAGTTATAATTAGTTGGAGTGTTGTCACGGCCGGGCGGTCGGGCAGACCCAGGAGGTGGATCCACTGGACCGAACTCTAAGATGGAGGTAGGGAGTCCGGCAGCTGAAGCACTGAAGGGCAGCAGGATAGTCCGTGCAAGTGAAGACAGCGGAGGAGTCCCTGGGACCACGGAGTCACAGAAGGTAGTCTTGGTGACGTAGCTCAGGTTCGGAGGCCGAGATGATATCAGGCGGAGTCCGGAACCTCTGGAGCAAGATGACGGGTCACCGCAGGGATCCGAGATGGCAGGTGCTGTCGGATGGCAGACGGACAGCGTGCGGGGTTCGGGATACGGCAGACTGGATGGCGAGGCAGGTACGGCTCTACAAAGAGAGATAGGTGAGTACAGGCACATAAACACCAGGAGACCTGACTCCTAGCTCAGGGAACACGAAGATCAGGCCCCGCCCCCTTGGACAAGAACCCCCTTTATACCCTGAACCTGACTAACCTCATTTCCTGTTACTGGACGCTGGCCCTTTAAGAAAGGGTCAGTGACCGCGCGCGTGCCCTAATGCGCATGCGCGCGGCCCGGGTGCCAGAAGCCAGGGAAGGAGGCTGCGAGGAGGACGCAGGGGAGCCGGCCAGGGCCTGGGAAGATGTCGGACGCCGGGATCGGCGACCAGAGGACCTATGGAGGACGGGCACCGGAGGCTGGGACGAGGGGAGCGTGGCAGGTGAGCCGGGGAGCGGAGCTGAGGACCCGGGGAGGGGAGCCGAGGACCCGGGGAGCGTGACAGTACCCCCCCCCACGCCCCCCTCCCCGCAACCGGGACATGAAGGCACGGATCAGAGGAGTGCCCACGTTCTCCCTGGGCTCCCAGGACCTATCCTCAGGACCATACCCTGCCCAGTCCACCAGGAAGAACTGCCGACCTCGTACGGTCTTCATGGCCACGATATCCCTTACCGCATAGATGTCATCATCGGCAATAGGTGGAGGAGCTGGACTGGCAGCAGCGGAGGAGGGACCAAGGACCACCGGCTTGAGCAGGGAGACGTGGAACGAGTTGGGTATCCTCATCGTGGCCGGGAGCTGCAGCTTGTAGGAGACCTCATTGATCCTGGTGAGGACTTTAAACGGCCCAATGTAGCGAGGACCCAGCTTGTATGAAGGTATCTTCAGGCGGACGTACTGGGAAGAAAGCCAGACGAGGTCTCCAGGAGAGAAACACGGAGGATCCAGGCGTTTCTTGTCTGCGTGTCTCTTCATCCGCAGGGAAGCACGTCCTAGAGACACCTTGACAGAGTCCCAAATGGTGGCAAAGTCACGGGCTACTGTATCTGCAGCAGGGACATCCGAAGAGGGGGATACAGGCAATGGGATGGAAGGCTGAAGTCCGTAAACAACATGGAAGGGAGAGCTGGAGGACGACTCACTGATGTGGTGGTTGTGGGAGAATTCAGCCCAAGGTAGAAGAGCGGACCAGTCGTCGTGATGGGCGTTAACATAGTGACGTAGAAATGAGGTCAAGATTTGATTGACCCTCTCTACTTGGCCATTAGACTGAGGATGGTATGCAGATGAAAAGTCCAGAGTCACTCCCAGATGGTTACAGAGAGCCCTCCAGAAGCGGGAGGTGAACTGAGTTCCTCTGTCTGATACGATGTGTAATGGAAAGCCATGCAAGCGGAAGATGTGTTGTATAAAAGCGTCCGCGAGTTCCTGAGCAGAGGGCAGTCCAGCCATAGGAACGAAATGGGCCATTTTTGAGAACCGGTCCACCACGACCCATATGACTGTGTGCCCGGATGACAATGGCAAGTCCGTAATAAAGTCCATTGCTATGTGTTGCCACGGAATCGAAGGTATCGGCAGAGGCAGAAGGCGGCCATGTGGGAGGTGTTTGGGCGTCTTGTTTCTGGCACAAGAGGAGCAGGCAGAGACAAAGGCGGCGACGTCCGTGCGAAGAGATGGCCACCAGTAATGGCGTACAATCGCACCCCATGTTCTCTTCTGGCCTGCATGGCCGGCTGTTTTTTGAGGTATGACCCCAGTGTAAGACCGTTAGCCTGTCGGTCTCCGAGACATAGGTCTTCCCAGGTGGTATCTGGGCCAGAGTGACAGGAGCCACCGGAACAATCTTGCTAGGAGAGATGATAGGCTGGATAGTCTCTTCCTCCTGTTCCATGGGCATGAGAGACCTAGACAAGGCATCAGCGCGTACATTCTTGTCCGCTGGTCGGAAGTGGAGCTGGAAGTCAAACCTGGCAAAGAATAAGGACCACCTGGCTTGCCGTGGGTTCAGTCGCTGAGCGGACCGCAGGTATTCCAGGTTTTTGTGGTCCGTGTAGATAATCACGGGGTACACTGCTCCTTCCAGGAGGTAGCGCCACTCCTCCAGAGCCAGTTTGACCGCCAGTAGTTCTCGGTCACCGATGGTGTAATTACGTTCGGGTGCTGAGAAGCTCTTAGAGAAGAAACCGCAGGTCACCATCTTCCCGGAGGAGGATTTTTGCATGAGCACTGCTCCGGCTCCTGAGGAGGAGGCATCCACCTCCAAGGTGAACTGGCGGTTTAACTCCGGTCGGTGGAGTACAGGGGCGGAGGCGAATGCTCGCTTCAAAGAACAAAATGCGGCGTCTGCCGCAGGTGACCAGTCCTTAGGATTAGCCTCCTTTTTGGTCAAAGCGGAGAGAGGAGCGGTCAAGGCAGAGAAGTGCGGGATAAACTGGCGGTAGTAGTTGGCGAATCCCAGGAAGCGTTGGATTGCCTTCAGTCCAGAAGGCGGAGGCCAGTTGATGATGGCGGAGACCTTCTTGGGGTCCATCTGCAGTCCAGTATCAGAGATGATGTACCCCAGAAAGGGGAGGGAAGACTGCTCAAAGACACACTTCTCATACTTTGCGTACAGGCGATTCTCTCTCAGTCTTTGTAAGACCAGCTGTACGTTTTCTCTGTGGGTTTGGAGGTCCGGAGAGAAGACAAGGATGTCATCTAGATAAACAACCACACAGATGTAGAGAAGGTCCCGAAACACGTCGTTCACCAGTTCTTGGAAGACGGCAGGAGCGTTACACAGACCGAAGGGCATCACGCAGTACTCATAATGTCCATCGCGCGTATTAAACGCGGTTTTCCATTCGTCACCAGAGCGGATGCGTACCAGATTGTAAGCACCCCGAAGATCCAGCTTGGTGAACACACGAGCTCCTCTAAGCCGGTCAAATAATTCGGGAATGAGCGGCAAGGGGTATTTGTTTTTCACGGTGATTTGATTGAGACCCCGGTAGTCTATGCATGGGCGTAAGTCTCCCTCTTTCTTCTTGACAAAGAAGAAACCTGCTCCAGCAGGAGAGGAGGATCTCCGAATGAACCCTCTTGCTAGGCTCTCTGAGATATAATCTGACATGGCCCTGGTTTCGGCTGGAGATAAAGGATATATCCGTCCTCTAGGTGGGGTTGTCCCTGGAAGCAGGTCAATGGCACAATCGTATGGACGATGTGGCGGCAGTACCTCGGATTCCTTTTTGTCAAAGACATCGGCAAAGGACCAATAGGCCGAAGGCAGCCCCGTTAGGGTCTCAGGAACCGGAGGTCGTCGGAGGGGTGGTATGGACTTTAGGCACCTCTCATGACACGAAGAGCCCCAACGGGTGACTTCGCCAGTACCCCAGCTAACCGATGGTTCATGTGTCCGCAACCATGGGAGTCCCAACAGGATCTGGTGGGACATGTGTGGGAGAACGTAGAGAGCGATGTTCTCGGTGTGAAGAGCACCGATGCGTAGTTCGACAGGCCTGGTGATCAAGGAGATGGTATCAGAGAGAGGCCTCCCATCCACCGAGGCAATCACTAGGGGTTTGTCGAGTGGCATGACAGGCACCCGGTACTTGTCCACCGTGGCCTGCTGGATGAAATTGCCTGCTGCCCCGGAATCGAGGTAGGCATCAGCCGTGAACCGCGTCTCTCCCGTGGTCACTTGCACTGTCCATGTAACTGGGTCAGAGAGGGTCCCAGCACCTAGGGTGGCCTCTCCTACCAACCCTAGGCTTTGGAGTTTCCCGGCCTCTCTGGACAGGAGCGTAGCAGGTGGGTGTCCTCACCACAGTAAAAGCAGAGGCCCTGGGCGAGCCGCTCTGCTCGACGTCGTTCAGACTGCCGCACTCGGTCGATCTGCATGGGCTCGTGGACTGGAATCCCAGCCGTTGATGACTGAGGAACGGAGGACTTCTGCGGAGGAGGAGAATGCCGTACCGGGCGTCTCTCCCGAGATAGCTCTTTGGAGCGCTCCTGAAAACGTATGTCCACACGAGTTGCTAGGGCGATCAGTGCATCTAGGGTGGAGGGCACGTCCCGACCCGCCAACTCATCCTTGATGCGACTCGAGAGTCCTTCCCAGAAGGCGGCTGTTAGGGCCTCATTATTCCACCCGAGTTCTGAAGCCAAAGTGCGGAAACGGATGGCGTATTGACCCACCGTCAGTGTCCCTTGACGTAGGCGGAGGAGTGATGAAGCAGAGGCAGAGGCGCGTCCTGGCTCGTCAAAGGTACTGCGGAAGGCCTGTAGGAACTGTTGAAGATCCTTGGTCATGGGGTCCTCCTTCTCCCACAAGGGGTTCATCCACGCCAGCGCCTCGCCCTCTAGGTGGGACATTATAAAGGCGACCTTGGCTTGGTCGGAGGCGAACAGATGTGGCAGCTGCGTGAAGTGAAGGGAACATTGGTTTATGAAGCCCCTGCAGGTCTTGGGATCTCCAGCATACCGAGGAGGTGACGCCAAACGGAGTCGGGAAGCATCTGAAGAGGCTGCCACTGGTACGGGAGCCATGGCTTGCCTGGCGGGGGACCTGGGTGCCGCAGGCGTCATTGATGCTTGTAATGTGTACAGGCGGGTGTCCACGGAGGTCATGAATTGCAGCATGCGGGTCTGGACTTCACGCTGGCGTTGGAGTTCCTCTTGCAGGGCCATTAGTGCAGCAGCGGGATCCATGGCCTGATCTTACTGTCACGGCCGGGCGGTCGGGCAGACCCAGGAGGTGGATCCACTGGACCGAACTCTAAGATGGAGGTAGGGAGTCCGGCAGCTGAAGCACTGAAGGGCAGCAGGATAGTCCGTGCAAGTGAAGACAGCGGAGGAGTCCCTGGGACCACGGAGTCACAGAAGGTAGTCTTGGTGACGTAGCTCAGGTTCGGAGGCCGAGATGATATCAGGCGGAGTCCGGAACCTCTGGAGCAAGATGACGGGTCACCGCAGGGATCCGAGATGGCAGGTGCTGTCGGATGGCAGACGGACAGCGTGCGGGGTTCGGGATACGGCAGACTGGATGGCGAGGCAGGTACGGCTCTACAAAGAGAGATAGGTGAGTACAGGCACATAAACACCAGGAGACCTGACTCCTAGCTCAGGGAACACGAAGATCAGGCCCCGCCCCCTTGGACAAGAACCCCCTTTATACCCTGAACCTGACTAACCTCATTTCCTGTTACTGGACGCTGGCCCTTTAAGAAAGGGTCAGTGACCGCGCGCGTGCCCTAATGCGCATGCGCGCGGCCCGGGTGCCAGAAGCCAGGGAAGGAGGCTGCGAGGAGGACGCAGGGGAGCCGGCCAGGGCCTGGGAAGATGTCGGACGCCGGGATCGGCGACCAGAGGACCTATGGAGGACGGGCACCGGAGGCTGGGACGAGGGGAGCGTGGCAGGTGAGCCGGGGAGCGGAGCTGAGGACCCGGGGAGGGGAGCCGAGGACCCGGGGAGCGTGACAAGTGTGCAACGCAGGCAGATGCGCTCTGCAAATGTCTTGGCCCTAGTGGGACTATAGCAAAGTCCAATAGCCACGTATAGGATGCCACTAGGTACACTGAGTGTTTGCTAGTATAATGGCTTAGTTATAATTAGTTGGAGTGTGCAGAGGACAAGAGGGTACAGTGGCAGGATTGTGGTGCTCTGGGTAGAGGAATGGAAGCCTGCCTTTCTATTCCCTCCTAATGGTGAAATGCAGGGAGGAAATCCCTGACCTTGGCTACACAGACGCTGTTGCTGTTTGCAGGACCTGTTACCTATGGCTCTCTGACCCTGCCGGTTTGAGCCCTTAAAAGGACTGCTATAAAGTGCTCTCCCTATGCTGTCTAACGCTGTGTATGCAGCGCATACAGCTGTATCGGCTATAGGACTCAGGAGGACGGAGCTGCGACAGTGATGTCTGACAGCAAAGACGCAGAAGGCAGATAATGGCGTCCTGGAAGAAAATGTCCGGTTTTACAATGCAGGGACATGTGACATGGACATCCTATCACACATGCCGTTGCTTCTCTGGCTCAAAGTCCACTTAGCTGTGTGTGTGTCTGGGATTGGCTGACATGCTGGCCCGCCCCACAAGACGCGCGCGCTTAGGGAAGGAAGACAAGAAAAAAAAAAAAAAAAAATGGCGATCGCCATTATACAAACAGCAGTGATCTGAAGGCGCTGTTCACGCACACTATACACTGAAATGTCATAATAGTGTGATTCACAGAGTGACTTACACTATTACAGCAGAAACCAAGCTAGGATTTTGCTGTTTTTTTGCTGCTAGAACCGTTCTCGAACGTTTCTAGAACTATCGAGCTTTTGCAAAAAGCTCGAGTTCTAGTTCGATCTAGAACATGCCCCAAAATCACTCGAGCCTAGAACTGGAGAACCACGAACCACGAACCGCGCTCAACTCTAGTCATGAGGAGATCGTATGTACAGATGCCCAAATATTTGAGCAGCCACGTTCTCACGAAGTTGGCAACGTGTCTCAACAAGGGGTGGACGATGATGAGATACAATTGTCAGGAAGTCAGGAGGAGGAGCAGGGTGCGGAAGAGGAAGACGACGTGGTGGATGATCCAGTAACTGACCCAACCTGGCAGGAGGATATGCAGAGCGAGGACAGCAGTGCACAGGGGGAGGGAGGCGTAGCATCCCAACTGGCAGTAAGAAGCAGGGTGGTGGCTCCAGGCAGAAGTCAGGCAACCGTTCCCCAGAACAACAACACGACACAAGGTGCCTGTACAAATGTTAGGTCTTCCCGAGTCTGGCAGTTTTTTAAGTTGGCTCCAGATGATTCTAAAAAGGCCATTTGCAACACCTGCCGTGCCAGCATCAGCAGGGGTACCAAAACTAGCAGCCTGACCACCACCAGCATGATCAGGCACATGTCAGCCAAGCACCCGACTTTGTGGGAAGTACAACAGAGTCGAGAAGCAGTGCTTGCTGATGTCACTGCTACGTCTTCGCTGGTTGTGCATGCGAGCCAATCCCCTGTCCATGCTGCCTGCAAACAAGCCTCCTCCGGTCCTGCACCTGCAGTTGCCTACGCAGAAATAACACCATCATCAAGCACGTCCTTGTCCCAGCGCAGCGTTCAGTTATCCATTCAGCAAACCTTTGAACGCAGGCGCAAATACACTGCCAACGCCCCACATGCCACAGTTCTAAATGCTAACATTTCGCGACTGCTTGCGCTGGAAATGTTGCCTTTTAGGCTGGTGGAGACAGAAGCATTCCGCGACCTGATGGCGGCAGCTGTCCCACGTTACTTGGTCCCCAGCCGCCACTATTTCTCCCGGTGTGCCGTCCCCGCGTTGCATAACCACGTGTCACAAAACATCACACGTGCCCTGAACAACGCTGTTTCACCCAAAGTCCACCTAACCACAGACACGTGGACAAGTGCTTGTGGGCAAGGCCGCTACATCTCGTTGACGGCACACTGGGTTAATATTGTGGAAGCTGGGACCCAGTCTGAGCGAGGGACGGAACACGTCCTTCCCACACCAAGGTTTGCAGGCCCTACCTCAGTCAGGGTTTCACCCACACTCTACAGCTCCGGAATGTCATGCTCTTCAGCCTCCTCCTCCTCCTGCGCATCCTCATCCACTTTACCCTCCACACCAGTCCCAAGCTGGAAGCACTGCAGCACTGCCTCGGCGAAGCGGCAACAGGCTGTGCTGAAGCTAATCTGCATAGGTGACAAACCCCACAATGCAGAAGAGGTGTGGACAGCTCTGAAACAGCAGGCAGATCACTGGCTCACACCTCTGAACCTAAAGCCAGGAAAGGTCGTGTGTGACAATGGCCGGAACCTGGTGGCGGCTTTGAGGCGAGGCCAGCTGACACATGTTCCATGCGTGGCCCATGTGCTCAACCTCGTGGTTCAGTGGTTTCTAAAGTCATACCCAGAGCTGTCTGATCTGCTGGTAAAAGTTCGCCGCCTGTCTGCACATTTTCGAAAGTCACCTACTGCTTCAGCCGGCCTTGCCGGCTTTCAGCGCCGTTTGTATCTTCCGGCTCACAGACTGGTGTGTGATGTCCCCAGGCGTTGGAATTCAACTCTGCACATGTTGGTCAGGATATGTGAGCAGAAGAGGGCAGTTGTTGAGTACCTGCATCACCTAAGCCGTCGGGAAATGGGTCAAACTCCACACATAACACCTGAGGAGTGGAGATGGATGTCCGACCTATGTACCATCCTCCAAAACTTTGAGGACTCCACCAAGATGGTGAGTGGTGATGACGCCATTATTAGCGTCACCATACCGCTACTCTGCCTTCTAAAACGGTCTCTGCTCAAAAACAAACATGATGCATTGCAGGCGGAGCGCGATGAGTTGGAGCAAGAATCAGTAGTGGGTGTGGGTGATAACACACAGCCCAGCCTCGTCTCATCACAACGTGCAGTGGAGGACTATGACGAGGAGGAGGATGAAGACATGGAGCAACTCTCCGGCCAAATTGAGGATATAACATGCACACCAGTCATATCCTCGGTTCAGCGTGGCTGGCCAGAGGACAGGGTAGATGAGGAGGAGGAGGAGGAGGAGGACAGCATGTTCAGTCATCGTGTTGGTCAGGCTACTGAAGTCCTGGCTGTTAAGAGTCTGGCGCACATGGCTGACTTTATGGTAAGCTGCCTGTCTCGTGACCCTCGCGTTAAGAACATCTTGGCCGACAATCATTACTGGTTGGTAACACTGTTAGACCCACGCTACAAGGAGAACTTTATGTCTCTTATTCCCGAGGCGGAGAGGTCAACCAAAATGCAGCAGTTCCGGAAGGCCATAGTCACGGAAGTAGGCAAAGCAATCCCCTCACAGAACGCTAGCGGCATAGGTCAGGAATCAGTGGACAACCAAGGCGTACAGCCGAGAGAGGCACAAGTCCAATCCGCCAGAGGTAGGGGAACAGTCTTTAAGATGTGGGACAGTTTTCTCAGCCCCTCACGTACCACAGCCCCTGAGGTGCGGGGTAGTGCCACAAGAAATCCTAAGTTTGCCCAGATGCTCAAGGAGTACCTTGCAGATCGAACAACTGTACTCCGACATTCCTCTGTGCCTTACAATTATTGGGTATCCAAGGTGGACACGTGGCATGAATTGGCTCTCTACGCCTTGGAAGTCCTGGCCTTCCCTGCCGCTAGCGTTTTGTCAGAGCGTGTTTTTAGTGCCGCAGGTGGAATCATTACAGATAAACGCACCCGCCTGTCAACTGAAAATGCTGACAGGCTGACTCTGATCAAGATGAACAAGGGTTGGATTGGGCCAGACTTCACCACACCACCAGCAAATGAGAGCGGAATTTAAAGTTTGTAACGGGAATTTGCCATGTACCTCCACTCACCCATGGGTACACACTTCTGGACTTTAGATAATCGCTGGACTGCTCCTCCTTCTCCTCATGCGCCACCATGATGACCGTTACAATAGTTAGGCCTTTGTTTCAGGTATACCCCCAATGGTAAATTTTTTCGCCCATTCTTTGCAGAATGGACATTACAACGACAGGAGACCCGCTCCTTTGCAATGGGAACAATGTTTTGAGGCCCTCATGCACGTCTCTATCCAGGGACAACGTGGAGCCTCCCAATTTTTGGCTGCCCTGCCTAAGGGCTATACTATAATACACCCACTTCCTGACAATGGACACTTAATGTTTTGAGGCCCTCATGCACGTCTCTATCCAGGGACAACGTGGAGCCTCCCAATTTTTGGCTGCCCTGCCTAAGGGCTATACTATAATACACCCACTTCCTGACAATGGACACTTAATGTTTTGAGGCCCTCATGCACGTCTCTATCCAGGGACAACGTGGAGCCTCCCAATTTTTGGCTGCCCTGCCTAAGGGCTATACTATAATACACCCACTTCCTGACAATGGACACTTAATGTTTTGAGGCCCTCATGCACGTCTCTATCCAGGGACAACGTGGAGCCTCCCAATTTTTGGCTGCCCTGCCTAAGGGCTATACTATAATACACCCACTCCCTGACAATGGACACTTAATGTTTTGAGGCCCTCATGCACGTCTCTATCCAGGGACAACGTGGAGCCTCCCAATTTTTGGCTGCCCTGCCTAAGGGCTATACTATAATACACCCACTTCCTGACAATGGACACTTAATGTTTTGAGGCCCTCATGCACTTCTCTATCCAGGGACAACGTGGAGCCTCCCAATTTTTGGCTGCCCTGCCTAAGGGCTATACTATAATACACCCACTTTGTTACAGGGGGACCTGTAACAAATCATGAATCATGTCTGCAATTTTATATATGTTGATAAATGAACCACAAAAAGTTTTTAATAATTTTTATTTGTATTTCATGATGATCATTTGTATTTTTGCGATGTTTAATATACCAAAATGTGATTCCTTTTTTCTTTTCTTTTTTCTTTTTTTCTCTGCATCTTCTCCACGTGTCCATGAGTCATTGCCCTGCAATTAAGTGGGTGGATGACGTCATGTCTGTTAACGTGGCAGCTTGTATTCTATTATAAAGCAGCAGGCTGTAGACATGTATATGATTCTTTTTTTCCCTGAGGAAGGAGACGGTCCTTGTCTCCGAAACGCGTTGGAATGCTGCAATAAAAAAGAAACTTCTTCATTAATCCTGCATTGTGGTTTTTAGCGCGGTTTAAACCCGTTTTCCCCCCTTTTCCATTTACAGGGGGACCGGCAGATTAGGACCAGGGGGTATATATCCTAATCGCCAGTCGGGGCCCACCGTGCTCCAGATGACAAAGGAGCTGCTGGCACCTGAGGGTTAGGCGGAGACTATAGAGCTGGATGGCTCTGAGATAACCCAGGAACTCTGGGAACCGGTCACGTGTGTTGGGACACGTCAGACTGGACGACAACCCGATTAGCGTTTTGGTGCACTTAGCGCTACACCAACCACGTGTGCAGGAAACACGTCAGGCCGGGTGGTAAACAGGTAGCGTTGACCGGAAGACCGCCACGAAAGCGCCCTGTCGGCCACGTGTGTAGGACACGTCAGGCCGAGCGGTCCTCCGATTAGCGTTTCTGGCCACCTTTCGACTGGCCACGTGTGTGTACGACACGTCAGGCCAGATGGGTACACCAGTAGCGTTGACCGGGAAGCCGAGGAAAATAAGGAACACCCTGTTAACTCCACAGGGGTCCTGGAGTACGCTGTCCGTGCGCGTAGGGGGCACAACCGGACAGGTGGCGCAGCAGGTGCGTTGTCCGTGTTCGTAGGGGGCACAATCAGACAGGTGGCGCAGCAGGTGCGTTGTCCGTGTGCGTAGGGGGCACAATCAGACAGGTGGCGCAGCAGGTGCGTTGTCCGTGTGCGTAGGGAGCACAATCGGACAGAAAGGACAGCAGCCGCAGCCCAGTTAACGCCACTGGGCTGCTATAGCAAGACTGGAACGGCAGGAGGGAAGCACGGCACCTGACCCTGATGTGCCAAGCCACGAATCTTGGTGTGACAGGCACCATTCGCCTAACCCTACCTACCGCTTCCCAACATAGGCTTATGCCGCAATGAGGCTCTAACATGGAGGTGTGCTCTGACTGAGCAAAAGTGAAGACTGCGCACCTCCATGTTGTCTCCAGCCCCTTTTATAACCTGGGTCCGCCCCAAACCCAGGGTGGAACCACCAAGGTCCAATAGCAGAGTGCCATGTCATCAGTGACGTCACATGCGACCTATCCGGAACCGCCACATCATTGATGAGCTCATGGCAGCCACGCCCCAAACACTTCACCAGTCATCGTCTGACGACCAATACTGAGGTGCCAGATCATAGGGGCGGGCCTCTTCGAGCCAGTCCGGAGTTGCCACGTCATCAGGACACCTGACACCCTCTGCCCTATCAGGGCCTGCCACCTCACGGACATGCTCAGTGAGGTCCTTACCGGACCTAGCCTTTGGTGCACTAAGTGCCTGAGCATGCCCAGTAGCCTGAGCAACAAGCTCAGAAAGCAGACTATCAGTTTGAGCATGCTCAGTAGGCACATCCCAGAACTTAGACACAGCACGAAGTCCAAGTACCTGTGCAAAGAGGCTGTTAGGGTTACTTGTGGGAGCATGCTCAGTAGCCTGAACTGAGGACTTAGTCTCAGACATAACACAATCAGGCTGAGCATGCTCACTAGGCAAAACACCGGGCTTAAACTCTGGCTGGGGTAAATCGGCGCACGCATGCGCACTAGCCGCCTCTCCACACTTAGACGTGGTGGAAGGAACAGCCAACTGGACGACCCGAGGCACGGCCAAGAACGGCAGCCGGCGCCTGGGCGCAACAGGAACCGCAGCAGGCTGCTTGCGGCTATGACGGCGCCGGTTCGTAACACACTTCCTGACAATGGACACTTAATGTTTTGAGGCCCTCATGCACGTCTCTATCCAGGGACAACGTGGAGCCTCCCAATTTTTGGCTGCCCTGCCTAAGGGCTATACTACAATAGACCCACTTCCTTACAATGGGCACTTCAGGTTTACAGGCCCTCATGCACGTCTGTATGCAGGGGCATTGGTGAACCTCACAATTTTGGACTGCCCTGGCAAAGGAAAATACTACAAAGACTCACTTCCTCAAAATGGGCACATTAGACTCAGAGGCCTTTATGTACGTCTCTTCTCAGGGACATCGGAGTGCCACACAATGTTTTACGTAAAATCTTTCATGTATTAATCTCAAAAAGTAACATACATTAGCTCTATCTCACTATTGGGTATGTGCCCTTAACATTTCCGCCATGAAAATTCATTTTGGTGTCATTTTTGAAGGTTTTCTGATGAGTCCGTATAAATGGCTTAAATTGCGGACAAAATTGTTCACAGCTGTGACTTTTGAGTGATAAATGCTTCAAGGGGTCTTCCCCATGCCGTTGCCATGTCATTTGAGCACTCTTCTGAGACTTTTGTGCCATTTTTAGGGTTTCTACATGCTGTCGGGGGTCATTTCACAAAAATACTCGGGTCTCCCATAGGATAACATTGGGCTCGGTGCTCGGGCCGAGTCCACGAGTATCTTGGGATGCTCGGCCCGAGCCTCGAGCACCCGATCTTTTTAGTACTCGCTCATCACTACTCACCAGGGATTTAGAATGTCCATGCCTCACAGGTTCCAAGCTGTCTGAGGTCTGCAAAGTCTGTAACAGGTGACTGAACTGTCCCAACCTGCGTGTCCTCCTTAGGTAGTCCTGGTTTGATGATAAAATCCTGGCAGCCGGAGTCGAAATCCCTAGGCTGTGGATAGCCTCCCCACACCTGGTATTTTGGGGACCATCCAGGAAGTGATCGATGTGGGGATTGTGAACAGCCTCCCCATTTTTGACATTGTGGAGACTGACCAGAGCAAGGCTGATGTGGAGCTTATGGACACCGTCCCCACACCTGTTGTTTCAGGGACTAGCCAGGAGGAAGTTGAAGTGGGGTTCATAGATGGCCCCACCAAGCCTGTTGTTTCGGATACCACTCAAAGGGAAGTGAAAGTGGGGCTTGTGAATTACCTGCTCACACCAGTCATTTTGGAGAATGACCTAGGACAAGGACTAGCCAGTCAGTTTGAAGAAGCCATCACCCACCTCCAAGCCAAGCAGGACCCTGATGTGGATCTTTCTAACATCTTTTACAGGGATGGTTTGCATTCCCGGTCTCCATCATCGACTTCTGAGCCAAGAACCGTGAGTAAGCCTAACCACACTGTGGCTATTGACTGGGGGAGGATTGATAGTGGGAGATTTGTGCAGGCCCAACTCATGGACCCCACCTTAGTGCTTGCCCACAATATGGCTGCTCAACTTGGGGGAGGTAATCAGGGGGAGGTGTATAGATGCAAGCCTCTGTTGCTGACCTCACCATTAAAAAGGACAATGCCGTCAAGAGGAGAAGGATGATCGGAAGCCTATCATGTCTGGCTAATATTAAGAAGGGGGAGGAATGTGATGACATGGACTCTCATGGGTTAAAGTTTCTTAAAATCCAGCCAGACAGCATGATAGATTGTCTATAGATGGGGGAGAAGTCCCTCATTGTTTTTACAAGACTCTTGTTGACTCAATGTAATTGTGTTGGCCACTGAAAGCTAGACGTATTGTTCTCCAGACATTTCCAGTAACCATTGTATTGTAGTTCTGTATTGATAATGTAATTACCTTAGTAGCCATTGTCTAGTCGGTGACTCCCAGTTTACATGTACACCCTCAGTCTTTCTATGCACATCATTTAAATGAACATTGTCCATGCAGCTTGAAATTCCTCCAATGGGAGAAGCAATCTTGTCCAACCAATCGATGAGGACGCAGTGTATCCAAGTGGAAGGTTGTGGCTATAAAAAGGACTTCTTTAAGCCACCAGGGGTTGTTGATGGATGCTGATGGATCCAGTCTAAGCTCTTTGGAGCTGACTAGAGGATCAGGATATCTTATGGCTTCAATCTAGGGACTCCGGACCCGGTTGGAGACCATATCCACAGCCTAGGGATTTCGACTCCGGCTGCCAGGATTTTATCATCAAACCAGGACTACCTAAGGAGGACACGTTGGGACAGTTCAGTCACCTGTTACAGACTTTGCAGACCTCAGACAGCTTGGAACCTGTGAGGCATGGACATTCTAATCCCTGGTGAGCCAGCGGAAGGGTGAGACTCTGTTGTCTGTTACATTTGTGTGTTTTGCTGGTTATGCGTTATGTGCCGTTAATTGTTTGGGGATCCAATAAAGTCTAATTATTGTGGTTCCCTAACCCTGTGTTGTCTGAGTAGTGTTACGCCCACGGTTAAGGAGGCCGGCGTTCAGTTGGGATGAGCCCTGAGCCACGCTGTCTTTCTAAAGGCGGCGGGTTTTAGTGGACGAGAGCGCCCACCAGGCCCCGTGTCTCCACATAATGGCTTAGTAACAATGAGTTTGAGTGCGCAATGCAGAGGTGCTGCAAATAGATTTGCACTACTGGGACACTAATGGAAGTCCAACAGCCACTTTTAGGATGCCACTAAGTTTACTCAGTGTTTGCTAGTATAATGGCTTAGTAACAATGAGTTTGAGTGTGCAATGCAGAGGTTCTGCAAATAGATTTGCACTAGTGGGACACTAATGGAGGTCCAACAGCCACTTTTAGGATGCCACTAAGTTTACTCAGTGTTTGCTAGTATAATGGCTTAGTAAAAATGAGTTTGAGTGTGCAATGCAGAGGTTCTGCAAATAGATTTGCACTAGTGGGACACTAATGGAAGTCCAACAGCCACTTTTAGGATGCCACTAAGTTTACTCAGTGTTTGCTAGTATAATGCCTTAGTAACAATGAGCTTGAGTGTGCAAAGGGCAGGAGGGTACAGTGGCAGGGTTGTGGGTCTGGGTAGAGGAAAGGAAGCCTCCTTTTCTATCCCTCCTAATGAGGAAATGCAGTGAGGAAGTCCCTGACCTTAGCTACACAGACACTGTTATCTTGTGTAGCTGTTAAAATCTGTTTCCACGGTCCTGATTGTCACCTATGGCTCTGAGCCTGCTGTAATTAGCCCTTACAAGAGCTGAAAGAAACTGCTATCCCTATTCTGTATAGCCTGTGTATAGAGCGTACACAGCAGTATCGGAGACAGGAGCTACGCCAGCGGTGTCTGACACCCAGACGCAGAAGGCAGATAATGGCGTCCAGACGGGCAGATGCCCGTATTTATAATGCAGGGACATGGACATCCTATCACACATGCCGTTGCTTCTCTGGCTAAAAGTCCACTTAGCTGTGTGTGTGTCTGGGATTGGCTGACATGCTGGCCCGCCCCCCTACACGCGCGCGCTTAGGGAAGGAAGACAAGGAAAAAAAAAAAATGGCGAGCAGCAGTGATCTGAATGCGCTGTTCCCGCACACTATACGCTGAAATTTCATAATAGTGTGAGTCACAGAGTGACTTACACTATTACAGCGGAAAGCCAGCTAGTAATTAGCTTGGCTTTTTGCTGCTAGAACCGTTCTCGAACGTAACTAGAACTATCGAGCTTTAGCAAAAAGCTCAAGTTCTAGTTCGATCTAGAACAGCCCCCAAAATCACTCGAACCGCGAACTGGAGAACCACGAACCGCGAACCGCGCTCAACTCTATTTATAATCTCACTCTAGGAAAAAAAGTGGGGAAAAGGCAAGAAATAATAATGGCATAAGTGTACATCAAATATATGTAATAAAAATATACAAGGAATATGTACATGAATTATTTTCTATTCAGTGACACTTTTTATCTTCAGACTTGTGGGACCGCTATGAGCTCGAATGTAACTCTGGCTTACGTTAATGCATATATGAGCCTTTTCCAGGATCAATTTGTATACACAAACACACTATTCCATAGAAAAAAAATTGTTGTTTTTTTTTCAAAATAAAAAACCATTTGCAATTGCAAGTTATAGGTGCTCAGGACCCTCTTCCCTTCCGCTTACTCCCTGCTCCACAATTGGGTGCATGCCATTACTTTTCTACTATATGTACTTCATGTGACAACGATCTCCTGTATTCTCCATATGTCTGGCCTCTGGGGAAAGGTGGCAATATGGAAGTCTTTTCTTACAAAGAAAGAAATTTAAACCAGGCTACATTGTGCCAAAATCTACCTCAAAAGGGTCTTCTGAAAATATTAATGATTTAATGATAAAAAAAAAATCTATCTTTCATGTAATGATCTAATTGCTAGTTATGGGCGAGCACTAAAATGTTCGGGTGCTTGTTACTCTAGTCGAGCAATTTCTAATGCTCGGATGCTCGTCTCGAGTAACAAGCATAATGGAAATCAATGGTAAACTTGAGCACTCTTCCAGCAGATCCTCTCGGGAGGTCGGCAGAGTCCTGAAATTACTGAAATAGATGAAAACACCGCTCAAATGGAATGGGAACAGCATGGGGAACACGCCTGGACACATCGCTGACTCGCAGGTCGCTGCCGGGAACAATGTTGTTAGAGTATGACAATACAAAACCGAAGATAAAATAGATTTGAAGGATAAAATGTTAGGAAACATTCATTACTTTATGATAACATGTATATCCCTAGAACGCGCAACCATAGAAACTTACAATTTCACATACCTGGGGCCTTTTAGGCCTGTGTGCAAATAACATGGAGTAACTCAAATAGAAATACTTTTCAAAGTTTATTTGAGATGTGAATATTTCAAAACATTAAGTTAACAAGTACTCTTGCAGAAAAAAAGAAAACAAGTAACCTAGTAGGCCTGAGAATGCCAAGACTGTGCAAAGCAGTAATCAAAGCAAAAGGTGGCTACTTTGAAGAACCTAGAATATAAGACATATTTTCAGTTGTTTCACACCTTTTTGTTAAGTATTTCATTCCACATGTGCTAATTCATAGTTTTGATGCCTTCAATGTGAATCTACAATTTTCAGAGTCATGAAAATAAAGAAAACTCTTTGAATGTGTTTGTGTGTCTAAACCTTTGGTCTTGACTGTATGTATGTATATGTATATATATATATATATATATATATATATATATATATATATATATATATATATATATATATATATATAAATAACAACTTTGAACATGTGTCCATGTTCAAAAAAAGAAGTGACAATATAAATAGATTAAAAACAATATTTTTATTAGAATATCAATTAAAATCATACAAAATATGCAATAAAAAACAGCAAGAAAAAGTGCAAATTGATACAAACAGTACTATGGGGCATGGACTAGATATCATATTTCATTATACCATGAAACCTCCATAAATAGCCATTACAAAGAGGTTTCATTTATTATAAATTATTTACCACCCATACAAAATGTATATAGCTGAATATTAGCCGGAAAAAATTGTCTCAAAGAGATTTTCCTCACAGCTGAGGCGCTTAAAGTGCCTATGTGCTGAGGGGAGGGAAGGGAAGCCACCAAAATGCACAAAGTAAACAGGTAAATAAATAATTAGATGTTCATATTAAAATTCAACCAGTAATTTAAGTGGCTAACCTACAACATGTGCTACTCCCACCCATGAATACAGACACAAAATGGCAATTTCTAAGTCAAAAAGTATTAGAGACAATATATTTACCCAAATGTATAGGTGGTATTAATGGATAGTCCACGGCCCCTCACTCCGACACGTGTTTCGCCCTGTTGCTTTATCAAGGAGCGTGACCGGAGTGGGAAGCATCGCAGTTTAAATATCCCCAATGACCAATGAATTAATGCCAGACAAAATTGTTTAATTAAGGTTCAGCCAATCCACTTATGTTATACATACTCATGTGTGTTTGCTCACTTCCCGGTTTTATCATGTGATACTACGTCATCGTTACCAGAATGCACCGCGGTATAAACGCTTCAGCCCCCATGGTAACTCACCATGGAAGCGTAGACGCTGACACATGTATTTGCCTACTTCCTGTTTTTGTCATGTGATCTATTGTGTCATCATTCCCAGGACGCATTGTGGTACAAGCATTCCGGCTACCATAGTAACTCACCGTTGCAGCGCAGCCGCTACGGCCCACACCTGAGCGTGTGACATCACGCGCCCCACCTCCATAGGGCGGGTCAGGCGGATGCCGGAGGCAATCATCGCGCCCGCCGCTGTCATGGGGAATACCTCATACAAGTATACAAGGTGCAATCACATGACATCACGAAAAGGCACGCCCACAGCTCACAGCACCAATAACAAATTCAATCGCCACACAGGCGCCTAGGTCATTGCGTCCTGCTGTAACCATGGGACCGTCCATGCTAGCCACACACTAACTATTTTAACAAGGCCAGGTCCGAGCCAACCAAGCAACGCATTTATCATGGGGGCATCCATCTTCCAACCTCACCAGACATGCAGCGCTGAAGCCCCACAGCAGGCCCCACAGCCCCACCTAGACGTCCCAATTGAGATTCATGGTGAGGGCACCAACGTCTTATCCACAGAGGGATCACAAGACAGATCGTACTATAACCCCACGCTCATCAATTTGTCCATGGCGCGTACTACTGTTAACAATACAAGATTTTCTCATGTGACCTATTATGACATAAAAAATAAAACATCAAATGGGACGCAAACAGTGAACGTCCCAATGGTGCCGGTAACCATAGAACCCAAATCAATGGAACAAAAACAACTATAGTATATATTTCAACTGTATATCAACAATTAATTAATGGCCGAACCTACATTCCCATAGTACATACGTTTGAACAGATCTGTCATTATACAGCGGAACAGGTCCCCCTACAATTGTATACCCTGACACAACATGTATCAAAAGCAAAAATATGTGAATATATCAGGTTGCATTACATTATAAAAGTCAGAGAATACATATGTCCCATATAAGTTCTTCAACAACCCTGTCACTCATAAATTTTAGCTGACCACGAGAAATATAATGTAATTCCCAAATTCTTAAGATAAACATACAAATGGATATACTCTTAATCAAAAACAGGCATTCATCTATCCCTATCCATATATGCTTTTCATCAGTCTTGTCACAGCTCATTCATGAGATCGACCCACTGCAAGGGAGTACCATATTAATCACAAATTCACAAGAGGGCATACAATTAATTATACCTATATTCACCCCACACCCTCTCCGGACAAGGCGCCGTTGGCAATTTCGCAATCTGAGTGGCTAGGTACCATAGCCAGTCAGATTGACCAGTGCCAACAGGAACATGCCCTGATCCTGGACTTAGAAACATCAAATACAGTACATTTTGAAATTATTATATGTCTAGAATGTTCAGATCAACAGTAGTCACACTAAACTTATGACCAATCCACTGTGTAACGAGATCGAAATCCATTCAGGATGATTCCACGACTAGAGTTGAGCGCGGTTCGTGGTTCGAGGTTCTCCAGTTCTAAGCTCGAGTGATTTTTGGGGCTGTTCGAGATCGAACTAGAACTCGAGCTTTTTGCAAAAGCTCGATAGTTCTAGATACGTTCGAGAACGGTTCTAGCAGCAAAAAGCAGGGCTTTTTACAGCTACAGTGTGCAGGAGCCATCGCTGGCAGCCTGCCACAAGCTGGTAACCAAGATAAACATCGGGTATCCAAGCAAAGCGCTTTGGTTAGTAACCCGATGTTTATCTTAGTTACGTGCAGGAAGCCCACACTTCCCGCTCAGCTAACTCCGCCCCCTCCTGCCCGCAGCATGTATACATACATATACACACACACACACACTCTCACACACGCACCCCCCCCCCCAGCTACAGTGTGCAGGAGCCATCGCTGGCAGCCTGCCACAAGCTGGTAACCAAGATAAACATCGGGTATCCAAGCAAAGCGCTTTGGTTAGTAACCCGATGTTTATCTTAGTTACGTGCAGGAAGCCCACATTTCCCGCTCAGCTCGCTCCGCCCCCTCCTGCCCGCGGCATGTATACATACATACACACACACACACACACACACACACACACACACCCCCCCCCGCTCGGCTTACCTGCGGTGATGAAGTCCCGCCATCCCGACCTCGGCGCTGTCACTGTCCTCCATGGCCGCCGCTTGTCACATCACCTATCGCTTCCGACCCGAGACTGACACTGGCGGTGACGTCACGGACCTCTCGCGATACTTGGTGTGAAGGCGCCGGTCATTGACCTCAGTGACAGGGGCTGTCAGTGTGCTGGAGATCAGCGCAGGTAATGTACCTCGCTGACAGCAGCACTTGTCACCCCCCTGCAGTGACCTGGGTGACCCATTGATGTTAGCTCAGGTCACTGCATTGCTCTCCCAGTCAATGGGGAACATCCTGCTCTTCATTGACTGGGACAGTGTGGATCGTCATGGCAACCCCTTGGATTACACCAGACCTGGATTTGTTTTTCAATCTAATAAATTGGTTAAAGAGGGAATGTTTTGGGGAGTGTTTTTTCAAATAAAAATGTGTTTGTCGTCTATTTTTTTTTATTACTGACTGGGTTGGTGATGTCGGGTATCTGATAGACGCCTGACCTCACCAACCCCAGGGCTTGATGCCAGGTGACATTACACATCTGGTATTAACCCCATATATTACCCCGTTTGCCACCGCACCAGGGCGCGGGATGAGCTGGGGCGAAGCACCAGGATTGGCGCATCTAATGGATGCGCCACTTCTGGGGCGGCTGCGGCCTGCTATTTTTAGGCTGGGGAGATTCCAATAACCATGGACCTCCCTAGTCTGAGAATATCAGGCCCCAGCTGTCTGCTTTACCTTGGCTGGTGATCCAATTTTGGGGGACCCCTACGTGTTTTTTTTTTTTAATTATTTATTTAATTTAAAATAACAGCGTGGGGTGCCCTCAGTTTTGGATTACCAGCCAAGGTGAGGTTGCCAGCTGTGATCTGCAGGCTGCAGCCGTCTGCTTTACCCTAGCTGGCTACAAAACTAGGGGGAACCCTACGTCATTTTTTTTTCATTTTTTTGGCTAAATACAAAGCTAAGCACCCCTTAGTGCCACATGAAAGGTACCAAAGGGAGCTCCACTTTTTCTCCATTTTTTTCTCCACTTTTTCTCCACTTTTTTCTCCACTTTTTTCTCCACTTTTTCTCCTCTTATGCTCCACTTTTTCTCCACTTTCTCCTCTTAATCTCCACTTTTTCTCCACTTTTTCTCCACTTTTTTCTCCACTTTTTCTCCTCTTATGCTCCACTTTTTCTCCACTTTTTCTCCTCTTAATCTCCACTTTTTCTCCTCTTATGCTCCACTTTTTCTCCACTTTTTCTCCACTTTTTCTCCTCTTATGCTCCACTTTTTCTCCACTTTTTCTCCACTTTTTCTCCACTTTTTCTCCTCTTATGCTCCACTTTTTCTCCACTTTTTCTCCTCTTATGCTCCACTTTTTCTCCACTTTTTCTCCACTTTCTCTCCACTTTTTCTCCACTTTTTCTCCTCTTATGCTCCACTTTTTCTCCACTTTTTCTCCACTTTTTCTCCTCTTATGCTCCACTTTTTCTCCACTTTTTCTCCACTTTTTCTCCACTTTTTCTCCACTTTTTCTCCTCTTATGCTCCACTTTTTCTCCACTTTTTCTCCTCTTAATCTCCACTTTTTCTCCACTTTTTCTCCACTTTTTCTCCACTTTTTCTCCATTTTTTTCTCCACTTTTTCTCCACTTTTTCTCCACTTTTTTCTCCACTTTTTTCTCCACTTTTTTCTCCACTTTTTCTCCTCTTATGCTCCACTTTTTCTCCACTTTTTCTCCACTTTTTTCTCCACTTTTTCTCCTCTTATGCTCCACTTTTTCTCCACTTTTTCTCCACTTTTTCTCCTCTTATGCTCCACTTTTTCTCCACTTTTTTCTCCACTTTTTCTCCTCTTATGCTACACTTTTTCTCCACTTTTTCTCCTCTTAATCTCCACTTTTTCTCCACTTTTTCTCCACTTTTTCTCCACTTTTTTCTCCACTTTTTCTCCTCTTATGCTCCACTTTTTCTCCACTTTTTCTCCTCTTAATCTCCACTTTTTCTCCACTTTTTCTCCACTTTTTCTCCATTTTTTTCTCCACTTTTTCTCCACTTTTTCTCCACTTTTTCTCCACTTTTTTCTCCACTTTTTTCTCCACTTTTTTCTCCACTTTTTCTCCTCTTATGCTCCACTTTTTCTCCACTTTTTCTCCACTTTTTTCTCCACTTTTTCTCCTCTTATGCTCCACTTTTTCTCCACTTTTTCTCCACTTTTTCTCCACTTTTTCTCCTCTTATGCTCCACTTTTTCTCCACTTTTTTCTCCACTTTTTCTCCTCTTATGCTACACTTTTTCTCCACTTTTTCTCCTCTTAATCTCCACATTTTCTCCACTTTTTCTCCACTTTTTCTCCACTTTTTCTCCACTTTTTCTCCTCTTATGCTCCACTTTTTCTCCACTTTTTCTCCACTTTTTCTCCTCTTATGCTCACTTTTTCTCCACTTTTTTCTCCACTTTTTCTCCTCTTATGCTACACTTTTTCTTCACTTTTTCTCCTCTTAATCTCCACTTTTTCTCCTCTTAATCTCCACTTTTTCTCCACTTTTTTTCCACTTTTTCTCCACTTCTTCTCCACTTTTTTCTCCACTTTTTCTCCACTTTTTCTCCACTTTTTCTCCTCTTATGCTCCACTTTTTCTCCACTTTTTCTCCACTTTTTCTCCTCTTATGCTACACTTTTTCTCCACTTTTTCTCCTCTTAATCTCCACTTTTTCTCCACTTTTTCTCCACTTTTTCTCCACTTTTTCTCCACTTTTTTCTCCACTTTTTCTCCTCTTATGCTCCACTTTTTCTCCACTTTTTCTCCACTTTTTCTCCTCTTATGCTCCACTTTTTCTCCTCTTAATCTCCACTTTTTCTCCTCTTATGCTCCACTTTTTCTCCACTTTTTCTCCTCTTATGCTCCACTTTTTCTCCACTTTTTCTCCACTTTTTCTCCACCTTTTTCTCCTCTTATGCTCCACTTTTTCTCCACTTTTTCTCCTCTTATGCTCCACTTTTTCTCCACTTTTTCTCCACTTTTTCTCCACTTTTTCTCCTCTTATGCTCCACTTTTTCTCCACTTTTTTCTCCACTTTTTCTCCTCTTCTGCTCCACTTTTTCTCCACTTTTTCTCCACTTTTTCTCCACTTTTTCTCCTCTTATCCTCCACTTTTTCTCCACTTTTTCTCCTCTTAATCTCCACTTTTTCTCCACATTTTCTCCACTTTTTCTCCACTTTTTCTCCATTTTTTTCTCCACTTTTTCTCCACTTTTTCTCCACTTTTTCTCCACTTTTTTCTCCACTTTTTTCTCCACTTTTTCTCCTCTTATGCTCCACTTTTTCTCCACTTTTTCTCCACTTTTCTCCTCTTATGCTCCACTTTTTCTCCACTTTTTCTCCACTTTTTCTCCACTTTTTCTCCTCTTATGCTCCACTTTTTCTCCACTTTTTTCTCCACTTTTTCTCCACTTTTTCTCCTCTTATGCTCCACTTTTTCTCCACTTTTTCTCCACTTTTTCTCCACTTTTTCTCCTCTTAATGCTCCACTTTTTCTCCACTTTTTCTCCTCTTATGCTCCACTTTTTCTCTACTTTTTCTCCTCTTAGTCTCCACTTTTTCTCCACTTTTTCTCCACCTTTTTTCCACTTTTTCTCCACTTTTTCTCCACTTTTTTCTCCACTTTTTCTCCACTTTTTTCTCCACTTTTTCTCCATTTTTTCTCCACTTTTTCTCCACTTTCTCTCCACTTTTTCTCCACTTTTTCTCTCCATTTTTTCTCCACTTTTTCTCCACTTTTTCTCCACTTTTTCTCCACTTTTTTCTCCACTTTTTCTCCTCTTATGCTCCACTTTTTCTCCACTTTTTCTCCACTTTTTCTCCACTTTTTCTCCTCTTATGCTCCACTTTTTCTCCACTTTTTTCTCCACTTTTTCTCCTCTTATGCTCCACTTTTTCTCCACTTTTTCTCCACTTTTTCTTCTCCACTTTTTCTCCTCTTATGCTCCACTTTTTCTCCACTTTTTCTCCTCTTAATCTCCACTTTTTCTCCACTTTTTCTCCACTTTTTTTCCACTTTTTTCTACTTTTTCTCCACTTTTTTCTCCACTTTTTCTCCACTTTTTTCTCCACTTTTTCTCCTCTTATGCTCCACTTTTTCTCCACTTTTTCTCCACTTTTTCTCCACTTTTTCTCCTCTTATGCTACACTTTTTCTCCACTTTTTCTCCTCTTATGCTCCACTTTTTCTCCTCTTATTCTCCACTTTTTCTCCACTTTTTCTCCACTTTTTTCTCCTCTTATGCTCCACTTTTTCTCCACTTTTTTCTCCACTTTTTCTCCTCTTATGCTCCACTTTTTCTCCACTTTTTCTCCACTTTTTCTCCACTGTTTTTCTCCACTTTTTTCTCCACTTTTTCTCCTCTTATGCTCCACTTTTTCTCCACTTTTTCTCCACTTTTTCTCCACTTTTTCTCCTCTTATGCTCCACTTTTTCTCCACTTTTTCTCCACTTTTTCTCCTCTTATGCTACACTTTTTCTCCACTTTTTCTCCACTTTTTCTCCTCTTATGCTCCACTTTTTCTCCATTTTTTCTCCACTTTTTTCTCCACTTTTTCTCCTCTTATGCTACACTTTTTCTCCACTTTTTCTCCTCTTAATCTCCACTTTTTCTCCACTTTTTCTCCACTTTTTCTCCACTTTTTCTCCTCTTATGCTCCACTTTTTCTCCTCTTAATCTCCACTTTTTCTCCACTTTTTTCCACTTTTTCTCCACTTTTTCTCCACTTTTTTCTCCACTTTTTCTCCACTTTTTTCTCCACTTTTTCTCCTCTTATGCACCACTTTTTCTCCACTTTTTCTCCACTTTTCTCCTCTTATGCTACACTTTTTCTCCACTTTTTCTCCTCTTATGCTACACTTTTTCTCCACTTTTTCTCCACTTTTTCTCCTCTTATGCTCCACTTTTTCTCCACTTTTTCTCCACTTTTTTCTCCACTTTTTCTCCTCTTATGCTACACTTTTTCTCCACTTTTTCTCCTCTTAATCTCCACTTTTTCTCCACTTTTTCTCCACTTTTTCTCCACTTTTTCTCCTCTTATGCTCCACTTTTTCTCCTCTTAATCTCCACTTTTTCTCCACTTTTTTCCACTTTTTCTCCACTTTTTCTCCACTTTTTTCTCCATTTTTTTCTCCACTTTTTCTCCACTTTTTCTCCACTTTTTCTCCACTTTTTTCTCCACTTTTTTCTCCTCTTTTTTCTCCACTTTTTCTCCTCTTATGCTCCACTTTTTCTCCACTTTTTCTCCACTTTTTTCTCCACTTTTTCTCCTCTTATGCTCCACTTTTTCTCCACTTTTTCTCCACTTTTTCTCCACTTTTTCTCCTCTTATGCTCCACTTTTTCTCCACTTTTTTCTCCACTTTTTCTCCTCTTATGCTACACTTTTTCTCCACTTTTTCTCCTCTTAATCTCCACTTTTTCTCCACTTTTTCTCCACTTTTTCTCCACTTTTTTCTCCACTTTTTCTCCTCTTATGCTCCACTTTTTCTCCACTTTTTCTCCACTTTTTCTCCTCTTATGCTCCACTTTTTCTCCACTTTTTTCTCCACTTTTTCTCCTCTTATGCTACACTTTTTCTTCACTTTTTCTCCTCTTAATCTCCACTTTTTCTCCTCTTAATCTCCACTTTTTCTCCACTTTTTTTCCACTTTTTCTCCACTTCTCCACTTTTTTCTCCACTTTTTCTCCACTTTTTTCTCCACTTTTTCTCCTCTTATGCTCCACTTTTTCTCCACTTTTTCTCCACTTTTTCTCCTCTTATGCTACACTTTTTCTCCACTTTTTCTCCTCTTAATCTCCACTTTTTCTCCACTTTTTCTCCACTTTTTCTCCACTTTTTCTCCACTTTTTTCTCCACTTTTTCTCCTCTTATGCTCCACTTTTTCTCCACTTTTTCTCCACTTTTTCTCCTCTTATGCTCCACTTTTTCTCCTCTTAATCTCCACTTTTTCTCCTCTTATGCTCCACTTTTTCTCCACTTTTTCTCCTCTTATGCTCCACTTTTTCTCCACTTTTTCTCCACTTTTTCTCCACTTTTTCTCCTCTTATGCTCCACTTTTTCTCCACTTTTTCTCCTCTTATGCTCCACTTTTTCTCCACTTTTTCTCCACTTTTTCTCCACTTTTTCTCCTCTTATGCTCCACTTTTTCTCCACTTTTTTCTCCACTTTTTCTCCTCTTCTGCTCCACTTTTTCTCCACTTTTTCTCCACTTTTTCTCCACTTTTTCTCCACTTTTTCTCCTCTTATCCTCCACTTTTTCTCCACTTTTTCTCCTCTTAATCTCCACTTTTTCTCCACATTTTCTCCACTTTTTCTCCACTTTTTCTCCATTTTTTTCTCCACTTTTTCTCCACTTTTTCTCCACTTTTTCTCCACTTTTTTCTCCACTTTTTTCTCCACTTTTTCTCCTCTTATGCTCCACTTTTTCTCCACTTTTTCTCCACTTTTTCTCCTCTTATGCTCCACTTTTTCTCCACTTTTTCTCCACTTTTTCTCCACTTTTTCTCCTCTTATGCTCCACTTTTTCTCCACTTTTTTCTCCACTTTTTCTCCACTTTATCTCCTCTTATGCTCCACTTTTTCTCCACTTTTTCTCCACTTTTTCTCCACTTTTTCTCCTCTTATGCTCCACTTTTTCTCCACTTTTTCTCCTCTTATGCTCCACTTTTTCTCCACTTTTTCTCCTCTTAGTCTCCACTTTTTCTCCACTTTTTCTCCACCTTTTTTCCACTTTTTCTCCACTTTTTCTCCACTTTTTTCTCCACTTTTTCTCCACTTTTTTCTCCACTTTTTCTCCATTTTTTCTCCACTTTTTTTCCACTTTTTCTCCACTTTCTCTCCACTTTTTCTCCACTTTTTCTCCACTTTTTTCTCCACTTTTTCTCCTCTTATGCTCCACTTTTTCTCCACTTTTTCTCCACTTTTTCTCCTCTTATGCTACACTTTCTCTCCACTTTTTCTCCTCTTAATCTCCACTTTTTCTCCACTTTTTCTCCACTTTTTCTCCACTTTTTCTCCACTTTTTTCTCCACTTTTTCTCCTCTTATGCTCCACTTTTTCTCCACTTTTTCTCCACTTTTTCTCCTCTTATGCTCCACTTTTTCTCCTCTTAATCTCCACTTTTTCTCCTCTTATGCTCCACTTTTTCTCCACTTTTTCTCCTCTTATGCTCCACTTTTTCTCCACTTTTTCTCCACTTTTTCTCCACTTTTTCTCCTCTTATGCTCCACTTTTTCTCCACTTTTTTCTCCACTTTTTCTCCTCTTATGCTCCACTTTTTCTCCACTTTTTCTCCACTTTTTCTCCACTTTTTCTCCACTTTTTCTCCTCTTATCCTCCACTTTTTCTCCACTTTTTCTCCTCTTAATCTCCACTTTTTCTCCACATTTTCTCCACTTTTTCTCCACTTTTTCTCCATTTTTTTCTCCACTTTTTCTCCACTTTTTCTCCACTTTTTCTCCACTTTTTTCTCCACTTTTTTCTCCACTTTTTCTCCTCTTATGCTCCACTTTTTCTCCACTTTTTCTCCACTTTTTTCTCCACTTTTTCTCCTCTTATGCTCCACTTTTTCTCCACTTTTTCTCCACTTTTTCTCCACTTTTTCTCCTCTTATGCTCCACTTTTTCTCCACTTTTTTCTCCACTTTTTCTCCACTTTTTCTCCTCTTATGCTCCACTTTTTCTCCACTTTTTCTCCACTTTTTCTCCTCTTATGCTCCACTTTTTCTCCACTTTTTCTCCTCTTAGTCTCCACTTTTTCTCCACTTTTTCTCCACTTTTTTTCCACTTTTTCTCCACTTTTTCTCCACTTTTTTCTCCACTTTTTCTCCACTTTTTTCTCCACTTTTTCTCCTCTTATGCTCCACTTTTTCTCCACTTTTTCTCCACTTTTTCTCCTCTTATGCTACACTTTTTCTCCACTTTTTCTCCTCTTAATCTCCACTTTTTCTCCACTTTTTCTCCATTTTTTCTCCACTTTTTTCTCCACTTTTTCTCCTCTTATGCTCCACTTTTTCTCCACTTTTTCTTCACTTTTTCTCCACTTTTTCTCCACTTTTTCTCCTCTTATGCTCCACTTTTTCTCCACTTTTTCTCCTCTTAATCTCCACTTTTTCTCCTCTTATGCTCCACTTTTTCTCCACTTTTTCTCCTCTTATGCTCCACTTTTTCTCCACTTTTTCTCCACTTTTTCTCCTCTTATGCTCCACTTTTTCTCCAATTTTCTCCTCTTATGCTCCACTTTTTCTACACTTTTTCTACACTTTTTCTACACTTTTTCTACACTTTTTTCTCCTCTTATGCTCCACTTTTTCTCCACTTTTTCTCCACTTTTGCTCCACTTTTTCTCAACTTTTTCTCCTCTTATGCTCCACTTTTTCTCCACTTTTTCTCCACTTTTTCTCCACTTTTTCTCCTCTAATGCTCCACTTTTTCTCCACTTTTTCTCCTCTTATGCTCCACTTTTTCTCCACTTTTTCTCCACTTTTTCTCCTCTTATGCTCCACTTTTTCTCCACTTTTTTCTCCACTTTTTCTCCACTTTTTCTCCTCTTATGCTCCACTTTTTCTCCACTTTTTCTCCACTTTTTCTCCACTTTTTCTCCTCTTATGCTCCACTTTTTCTCCACTTTTTCTCCTCTTAGTCTCCACTTTTTCTCCACTTTTTCTCCACTTTTTTTCCACTTTTTCTCCACTTTTTCTCCACTTTTTTCTCCACTTTTTCTCCACTTTTTTCTCCACTTTTTCTCCTCTTATGCTCCACTTTTTCTCCACTTTTTCTCCACTTTTTCTCCTCTTATGCTACACTTTTTCTCCACTTTTTCTCCTCTTAATCTCCACTTTTTCTCCACTTTTTCTCCACTTTTTCTCCACTTTTTTCTCCACTTTTTCTCCTCTTATGCTCCACTTTTTCTCCACTTTTTCTTCACTTTTTCTCCACTTTTTCTCCACTTTTTCTCCTCTTATGCTCCACTTTTTCTCCACTTTTTCTCCTCTTAATCTCCACTTTTTCTCCTCTTATGCTCCACTTTTTCTCCACTTTTTCTCCTCTTATGCTCCACTTTTTCTCCACTTTTTCTCCACTTTTTCTCCTCTTATGCTCCACTTTTTCTCCACTTTTTCTCCTCTTATGCTCCACTTTTTCTCCACTTTTTCTACACTTTTTCTACACTTTTTCTACACTTTTTTCTCCTCTTATGCTCCACTTTTTCTCCACTTTTTCTCCACTTTTGCTCCACTTTTTCTCAACTTTTTCTCCTCTTATGCTCCACTTTTTCTCCACTTTTTCTCCTCTTAATCTCCACTTTTTCTCCACTTTTTCTCCACTTTTTCTCCATTTTTTTCTCCACTTTTTCTCCACTTTTTTCTCCACTTTTTTCTCCACTTTTTTCTCCACTTTTTCTACTCTTATGCTCCACTTTTTCTCCACTTTTTCTCCACTTTTTTCTCAACTTTTTCTCCTCTTATGCTCCACTTTTTCTCCACTTTTTCTCCACTTTTTCTCCACTTTTTCTCCTCTTATGCTCCACTTTTTCTCCACTTTTTTCTCCACTTTTTCTCCTCTTATGCTCCACTTTTTCTCCACTTTTTCTCCACTTTTTCTCCTCTTATGCTCCACTTTTTCTCCACTTTTTCTCCTCTTAATCTCCACTTTTTCTCCACTTTTTCTCCACTTTTTTTCCACTTTTTTCCACTTTTTCTCCACTTTTTTCTCCACTTTTTCTCCACTTTTTTCTCCACTTTTTCTCCTCTTATGCTCCACTTTTTCTCCACTTTTTCTCCACTTTTTCTCCACTTTTTCTCCTCTTATGCTACACTTTTTCTCCACTTTTTCTCCTCTTAATCTCCACTTTTTCTCCACTTTTTCTCCACTTTTTCTCCACTTTTTTCTCCACTTTTTCTCCTCTTATGCTCCACTTTTTCTCCACTTTTTCTCCACTTTTTCTCCTCTTATGCTCCACTTTTTCTCCACTTTTTCTCCTCTTAATTTCCACTTTTTCTCCTCTTATGCTCCACTTTTTCTCCACTTTTTCTCCTCTTATGCTCCACTTTTTCTCCACTTTTTCTCCACTTTTTCTCCACTTTTTCTCCTCTTATGCTCCACTTTTTCTCCGACTTTTTCTTCACTTTTTCTCCACTTTTTCTCCTCTTATGCTCCACTTTTTTCTCCTCTTATTCTCCACTTTTTCTCCACTTTTTCTCCACTTTTTCTCCTCTTATGCTCCACTTTTTATCCACTTTTTTCTCCACTTTTTCTCCTCTTATGCTCCACTTTTTCTCCACTTTTTCTCCACTTTTTCTCCACTGTTTTCTCCACTTTTTTCTCCACTTTTTCTCCTCTTATGCTCCACTTTTTCTCCACTTTTTCTCCACTTTTTCTCCACTTTTTCTCCTCTTATGCTCCACTTTTTCTCCACTTTTTCTCCACTTTTTCTCCTCTTATGCTACACTTTTTCTCCACTTTTTCTCCACTTTTTCTCCTCTTATGCTCCACTTTTTCTCCACTTTTTCTCCCCTTTTTTTCCACTTTTTCTCCTCTTATGCTACACTTTTTCTCCACTTTTTCTCCTCTTAATCTCCACTTTTTCTCCACTTTTTCTCCACTTTTTCTCCACTTTTTCTCCTCTTATGCTCCACTTTTTCTCCTCTTAATCTCCACTTTTTCTCCACTTTTTTCCACTTTTTCTCCACTTTTTCTCCACTTTTTTCTCCACTTTTTCTCCACTTTTTTCTCCACTTTTTCTCCTCTTATGCACCACTTTTTCTCCACTTTTTCTCCACTTTTTCTCCTCTTATGCTACACTTTTTCTCCACTTTTTCTCCTCTTAATCTCCACTTTTTCTCCACTTTTTCTCCACTTTTTCTCCACTTTTTCTCCACTTTTTTCTCCACTTTTTCTCCTCTTATGCTCCACTTTTTCTCCACTTTTTCTCCACTTTTTCTCCACTTTTTCTCCTCTTATGCTCCACTTTTTCTCCTCTTAATCTCCACTTTTTCTCCTCTTATGCTCCACTTTTTCTCCACTTTTTCTCCTCTTATGCTCCACTTTTTCTCCACTTTTTCTCCACTTTTTCTCCACTTTTTCTCCACTTTTTCTCCTCTTATGCTCCACTTTTTCTCCACTTTTTCTCCACTTTTTCTCCACTTTTTCTCCTCTTATGCTCCACTTTTTCTCCACGTTTTTTTCCACTTTTTCTCCACTTTTTCTCCACTTTTTTCTCCACTTTTTCTCCACTTTTTTCTCCACTTTTTCTCCTCTTATGCTACACTTTTTCTCCACTTTTTCTCCACTTTTTCTCCTCTTATGCTACACTTTTTCTCCACTTTTTCTCCACTTTTTCTCCACTTTTTCTCCACTTTTTCTCTCTTATCCTCCACTTTTTCTCCACTTTTTCTCCTCTTAATCTCCACTTTTTCTCCACATTTTCTCCACATTTTCTCCACTTTTCTCCACTTGTTCTCCATTTTTTTCTCTACTTTTTCTCCACTTTTTCTCCACTTTTTCTCCACTTTTTCTCCACTTTTTTCTCCACTTTTTCTCCTCTTATGCTCCACTTTTTCTCCACTTTTTCTCCACTTTTTCTCCTCTTATGCTCCACTTTTTCTCCACTTTTTTCTCCACTTTTTCTCCTCTTATGCTCCACTTTTTCTCCACTTTTTTCTCCACTTTTTCTCCACTTTTTCTCGTCTTATGCTCCACTTTTTCTCCACTTTTTCTCCACTTTTTCTCCACTTTTTCTCCTCTTAATCTCCACTTTTTCTCCACTTTTTCTCCACTTTTTTCACTTTTTCTCCACTTTTTCTCCACTTTTTTCTCCACTTTTTCTCCACTTTTTCTCCACTTTTTCTCCTCTTATGCTACACTTTTTCTCCACTTTTTCTCCACTTTTCTCCTCTTATGCTACACTTTTTCTCCACTTTTTCTCCACTTTTTCTCCACTTTTTCTCCTCTATGCTCACTTTTTCTCCACTTTTTCTCCACTTTTTCTCCACTTTTTCTCCTCTTATGCTCCACTTTTTCTCCACTTTTTCTCCTCTTAGTCTCCACTTTTTCTCCACTTTTTCTCCACTTTTTCTCCACTTTTTCTCCACTTTTCTCCACTTTTTTCTCCACTTTTTCTCCACTTTTTTCTCCACTTTTTCTCCTCTTATGCTCCACTTTTTCTCCACTTTTTCTCCACTTTTTCTCCTCTTATGCTACACTTTTTCTCCACTTTTTCTCCTCTTAATCTCCACTTTTTCTCCACTTTTTCTCCACTTTTTCTCCACTTTTTTCTCCACTTTTTCTCCTCTTATGCTCCACTTTTTCTCCACTTTTTCTCTCACTTTTTCTCCACTTTTTCTCCACTTTTTCTCCTCTTATGCTCCACTTTTTCTCCACTTTTCTCCTCTTAATCTCCACTTTTTCTCCTCTTATGCTCCACTTTTTCTCCACGTTTTCTCCACTTTTTCTCTTATGCTCCACTTTTTCTCCACTTTTCTCCACTTTTTCTCCTCTTATGCTCCACTTTTTCTCCACTTTTTCTCTCTTTATGCTCCACTTTTTTTCCACTTTTTCTACACTTTTCTCCACTTTTTCTCCACTTTTTCTCCTCTTATGCTCCACTTTTTCTCCACTTTTTCTCCACTTTTTCTCCTCTTATGCTACACTTTTTCTCCACTTTTTCTCCACTTTTTCTCCTCTTATGCTCCACTTTTTCTCCACTTTTTCTCCACTTTTTCTCACTTTTTTCTCCACTTTTTCTCCTCTTATGCTACACTTTTTCTCCACTTTTTCTCCTCTTAATCTCCACTTTTTCTCCACTTTTTCTCCACTTTTTCTCCACTTTTTCTCCTCTTATGCTCCACTTTTTCTCCTCTTAATCTCCACTTTTTCTCCACTTTTTTCCACTTTTTCTCCACTTTTTCTCCACTTTTTTCTCCACTTTTTCTCCACTTTTTTCTCCACTTTTTCTCCTCTTATGCACCACTTTTCTCCACTTTTTCTCCACTTTTTCTCCTCTTATGCTACACTTTTTCTCCACTTTTTCTCCTCTTAATCTCCACTTTTTCTCCACTTTTTCTCCACTTTTTCTCCACTTTTTTCTCCACTTTTTCTCCTCTTATGCTCCACTTTTTCTCCACTTTTTCTCCACTTTTTCTCCACTTTTTCTCCTCTTATGCTCCACTTTTTCTCCTCTTAATCTCCACTTTTTCTCCTCTTATGCTCCACTTTTTCTCCACTTTTTCTCCTCTTATGCTCCACTTTTTCTCCACTTTTTCTCCTCTTATGCTCCACTTTTTCTCCACTTTTTCTCCACTTTTTCTCCACTTTTTCTCCACTTTTTCTCCTCTTATGCTCCACTTTTTCTCCACTTTTTCTCCACTTTTTCTCCACTTTTTCTCCTCTTATGCTCCACTTTTTCTCCACTTTTTTCTCCACTTTTCTCCTCTTATGCTCCACTTTTTCTCCACTTTTTCTCCACTTTTTCTCCTCTTATCCTCCACTTTTTCTCCACTTTTTCTCCTCTTAATCTCCACTTTTTCTCCACATTTTCTCCACTTTTTCTCCACTTGTTCTCCATTTTTTTCTCTACTTTTTCTCCACTTTTTCTCCACTTTTTCTCCACTTTTTTCTCCACTTTTTTCTCCACTTTTTCTCCTCTTATGCTCCACTTTTTCTCCACTTTTTCTCCACTTTTTCTCCACTTTTTTCTCCACTTTTTCTCCTCTTATGCTCCACTTTTTCTCCACTTTTTTCTCCACTTTTTCTCCTCTTATGCTCCACTTTTTCTCCACTTTTTTCTCCACTTTTTCTCCACTTTTTCTCGTCTTATGCTCCACTTTTTCTCCACTTTTTCTCCACTTTTTCTCCACTTTTTCTCCTCTTAATCTCCACTTTTTCTCCACTTTTTCTCCACTTTTTTTCCACTTTTTCTCCACTTTTTCTCCACTTTTTTCTCCACTTTTTCTCCACTTTTTTCTCCACTTTTTCTCCTCTTATGCTACACTTTTTCTCCACTTTTTCTCCACTTTTTCTCCTCTTATGCTACACTTTTTCTCCACTTTTTCTCCACTTTTTCTCCACTTTTTCTCCTCTTATGCTCCACTTTTTCTCCACTTTTTCTCCACTTTTTCTCCACTTTTTCTCCTCTTATGCTCCACTTTTTCTCCACTTTTTCTCCTCTTAGTCTCCACTTTTTCTCCACTTTTTCTCCACTTTTTTTCCACTTTTTCTCCACTTTTTCTCCACTTTTTTCTCCACTTTTTCTCCACTTTTTTCTCCACTTTTTCTCCTCTTATGCTCCACTTTTTTCTCCACTTTTTCTCCACTTTTTCTCCTCTTATGCTACACTTTTTCTCCACTTTTTCTCCTCTTAATCTCCACTTTTTCTCCACTTTTTCTCCACTTTTTCTCCACTTTTTTCTCCACTTTTTCTCCTCTTATGCTCCACTTTTTCTCCACTTTTTCTTCACTTTTTCTCCACTTTTTCTCCACTTTTTCTCCTCTTATGCTCCACTTTTTCTCCACTTTTTCTCCTCTTAATCTCCACTTTTTCTCCTCTTAGTCTCCACTTTTTCTCCACTTTTTCTCCACTTTTTTTCCACTTTTTCTCCACTTTTTCTCCACTTTCTTCTCCACTTTTTCTCCACTTTTTTCTCCACTTTTTCTCCTCTTATGCTCCACTTTTTCTCCACTTTTTCTCCACTTTTTCTCCTCTTATGCTACACTTTTTCTCCACTTTTTCTCCTCTTAATCTCCACTTTTTCTCCACTTTTTCTCCACTTTTTCTCCACTTTTTTCTCCACTTTTTCTCCTCTTATGCTCCACTTTTTCTCCACTTTTTCTTCACTTTTTCTCCACTTTTTCTCCACTTTTTCTCCTCTTATGCTCCACTTTTTCTCCACTTTTTCTCCTCTTAATCTCCACTTTTTCTCCTCTTATGCTCCACT